>NW_018108200.1:282562-291638 GCF_000183805.2 Loa loa
GTCATTGCAGTTTATGCACGCCATCAAGTAGGCTAAGATTGTATTGAGCAAATTTTCAGGGTTTGGGTTTGCATAAGCTTCAGGTTAACATTGCTCAACGTGCTATGCAGCTGCTTGCAGTAGATGGTAAATTTTTCTGATTTTATCATTTTTAAAATTATTTTTTGGGAGTATATTTCAATATTTTCACAGCTTTTTTTTATGCAATGGATTGTCATTTTGTTGTGCTGATAGGGAAATGGGATAGGGAAAAGGTTAAAGTGTCGAAATGTCATTCGAAATGTTACATTTTCTATGTTACATTGTTACATTTTCGTCTTCAATTATTTCTTTTTCATAACAGGTATTATGGTATATTCAACATGTTCCTTAAATCCTATAGAAAACGAAGCAGTTATTGCATCCATACTTCGTTCAAGCGCTGGTGCCTTAGAGCTTGTTGATGTTTCTCAGCAGTTGCCTCAGCTGAAACGAACATCGGGACTTTCAAAGTGGAGGGTAATTGAATCGTTCTTTACTGTGCATTTGGTTGACTGTAGTTAGTTTCTACAATATCATTTTTGTTATTAACGCATTAATAAGAGAATGTTTTCAGGTATTTGATAAAGCCATGCATGAGTACAGTATTCTTGAAGATGTGGTCACTGACCAAAGACGATACTTTACTTCGTCGATGTTTCCCCCAAACGACGAAGAAATTCAGAAG
Organism: Loa loa; assembly: GCF_000183805.2. Taxonomy (NCBI): domain Eukaryota; kingdom Metazoa; phylum Nematoda; class Chromadorea; order Rhabditida; family Onchocercidae; genus Loa; species Loa loa. The sequence continues at coordinate 283,269 of NW_018108200.1, forward strand.
TTTCATTTGGAACGCTGGTATCTAGTATAAATTTTTAGATACAAAGCTAGTTTGCCATAGCTCTCTCCCAAGATTTCTTACATTTATTCATGATTAATTTGAAATTCACAAAGATGATATACATTATCCCAATACAAAATGCGAAGTCAATAACTACAACAGTAAAATCACAATCAGTTTTACAACAGTTTCGAAGATTTAATAAGTAGATATTATATCTGCTGTAGCAAAACACAATTACAACAGCTCTTCATCTACCCGGTTGTTAATGAGCTTCTCCCTAAATAGTGTCAATTCTTGCCGAAATAGCTCGTGCTCCTAAAAACAACGAACTAATTTCGATAGATCCTTCGTGGCTAAGGAACAGTTTTTCTCGTTTATATCTTTTCATTTCCAGATTCTGCTTTTCAGTTTCCGGGTATTGCCGCATATGCAAAATACTGGGGGATTTTTTGTTGCAGTATTGAGAAAATCCAAACCTCTCAACCAGTCAAAGCTTTCCTTCAAGTAAGTTTTTCTTTTTTAATTATGTAATTCTTGTGTAGAATGGTATCTGCGTGGATGCATAGTGAACACAGTAAGTTTATCAGAATTAATTTATTTAAGTAGTCATCCGAAAACTTTTCAAGTCTGTTTTTCCAAAAACTGAAGCGGTTACAGACCAGCGTACAATATGAAAGATTACAGACAAGCATATAACATTGTTATTCCATGAATCTGATGAAGTTTTCGGAGGCTTTTCAGCTTGCCATCAATGAAAAGACGTCGAACATTCAAGGAAGATCCGTTTGTATTTCTTGAAAAAGACGATACTAGATGGAAAGATATTGCGTTAGTTCACAATAACAGTGTAACCCCGATAACATTTGAGCTTCTATTTCTGTTCTTCTAAATTTGACTTGTTAGACGTGGAATTATATATTGGATTTTTAAACCCAAAGACTTCTTTGTAAACAGGAGAACAAAATATTCTATTTTTCAACTGAAACAATTTTTCAGTGATCATTACGGTGTATCGGAAATATTCCCATACCAGAATCTTTTGGGCCGGACAGCTGAAGCAAATAAGAAACGGACCTTATATTTCGTAAACAGTGCAGTTAAGCAGTTCCTGCTCTGTAATCAAGATAAGGTGGCTTTTTGATTTCAGGGTTTGCTTTTATCTCCAGTCAATTTCGATTCCCATTTTTTCGAAATTGATTACGAACAAAATTGGAATTTAGTTCTGTTTTTTCGAGAGTTGATATTTTGAGGTGAGCAGCATCAGCGATCGGTTCGGTATCGATTTCTTATGTATATAATGATAGCTCAGTTAATTCCAGATAAAAGTGATCAATGCAGGGATTCGTATGTTTGGGCGAGTTGAAAATAAATATAACTTATGTCGATTTCGGATAATGCAAGATGTTGGTTTTCCATGAAGCTGTAATGTCCTTCCAATTTCCAAGTGTATTTTATTGAAAAGGAAATTCTTTCTTCCGAGACAAATAATAACAAAACTAATCAAATTTCCTAGGGTATCAGAACAATTTTGCCGTATCTGCGGAAAAGGGTCGTTGGAATCAGCGTAGAAGATATGTGTAAAATTCTAAAAGCTGAAAATGGAAATGGGAACTGTCCAAGAGATGAACTGGCATGTGCTGAAAAATTCCACAACATTTCATCTGGAAGTGTCGTACTTGTATCAGAATATAATGGGTATTTTCTGTTGATTTCTCTAAATTATGTTTCCCATCGGAACTGAAATAATACATACGTGCGGAGGTTTGAATGCTGTAAAATTCCTTCCAAAACATTTAGTATTGTTAGGTTTCTAAATTTCGATCATTCCCAATTTATTTGCTTTCTTAAGCACTCGTTTGAAATTTTTAATCAACTGCGTATTTTTTAGACTGAAACAAGTTGTTTGTGCGTGGATGGGAGCCAGAAGTATTACACCGTACGTTAGTAGAGAAGAAAAGATTCATACATTACGTTTGCTCAGCTGCGACACCTCTAATTTTGGTTTATTTTTTTCTTTTCTCTTTCTTTTTTGTCTTTATTTCTTTTTCTGTTGAAATAAGCAGTGGTTAAATTACCATCATTATTAGTGAATAGTAGAATATGAATAAAGGAATTAATTGATAGATAATAAATTTTTTTAAGAAAGAATCATGTGGACGAAACGGCAGTCAAAAGCAGTTTATGATAGGGAGGAGGCAAAGAAACGCAGAATTTTAGAAAAATCAGATCGAGGGGAAGGAGAACAAAGAAAATTAAGTAGTGGCTAATCAGAAAAATAAAAAATAAAAAAGGGAAGGAAGCCAAGTCATGGTGAGCTCAGCGAGACGGAGGATATGGTACAAAGTATTTAAATACAAAGTATTTAAAAAGTGTAACAAGTTGTTAATTCACTGAAAAAACTCCCTCCTTTTTTATTGTTTTCGTTCTATGTGAGAAGCATTCATTTGTCCTCCTGATCTTCGGTATCGAAAAAAGTGCAGAGATACTCTTAATGTTTCTTCCATATAATTGTTGTTAATTTGTTAAACTTTTAATTTGATCTGTAATATGTTGAACAGTTGGTATGTTTGAATAAAGATACAATGGGATTGCTCACCTAATGAACTACCTGCTTAGTTTTATTCTTACTATTTTATTATCACTGTGACTATTTCAGATTGGTAGCCATGTTAATACCCTTTTAATCGTACTTTTAATTGTGCTTTTTTTACAGTTTAATTTGAGTATCGAACATGATTTAGTTACTCTTCTAAATTTAGTTACTGCTCTAGTGATTAATAGTTGTTTAATATTATTCGGTAACAGTTTCAGTTTACTATGGCAAATTTTAGATGAAACGAGCAGGACCTACAGATGAATTGTTCAAGAAGTTGACTTTTGGCATCAAGAAAAGTCGGCTAGAGCAAAGAAAGGAAGGAAGTAGGTTACTGACTTTAATCAAAGCCGTGATTGTATGGGCATTAAAAAGGTGGAATTTCATTTGCACATAGGTTATAATTGAGGTTGACTTACTAAATCAAATTTGAACGTTGAAATGGGGTTAGGAAGTTGACTGTGAAATAGTGATTTGTAGTCAGAGATGAATTTCAGCAGATCATGGCTTATTGCTCAAACGGATACTGCCAGATAATTGCAAAGAAGGATACAAGCGAAATACAAGAACAAACAACGAGGCAAGCAGTTTAATAACATCCGGCGAAGGTTATCAGTTTTCTTGAATGGGAGAAAACTTTTTTGATTTGTTTGTGCCAGTAGTTTGACTGATATATAAACGTGTGTTGGGTTTTCAAAATTGCTAAAACTGTAAGATTCCAAAAATGTTTCTTGACTATCGTAATGCTTTTTAAATTTTTACTTCATATGCTGGGTGAAATTGAAAAATTGCTGGAAAAATGTATTTAAAGAGGGGGTTGAATTTCAGTGGCTTACTGCTCGAACGGATACTCTAGAAATAGCCTTTGTAAAGCGTAAATCCATTTTATTTGTGTTTTATCATGAAAATTATTTGGTGCTTGTCTGACCCATTATTCATTATTCAGTACGTGCTATTTGTTACATTGTTTTAACTTCTCTTTTCAGGACCTGTAATTCTTGGAGGACTTGAGAATGTTTCAAAAAAGAAAAAATGCAGAAGTCTGGCTGTAAAGAGAGAACAGGTGAATATCTGTTCCTTCTAGGAAATTTTCAATAGACCATAATTTAATCTATCTCAGTTTTTGAGGTTATCGATGTTTAGATTGCACATTTACGCAAATTAAATCGCATCTTCGTTTGGGGCAATAATATACCTGATCCTGTGATACATTTTGCCGGAATCGATGGATTACCGCGAGAACTTATCAGTAATTTAGAAGAATTTGGTATCACGGAACCAACTCCAATTCAGATGCAAGCCATTCCAGTAATGTTGCAGAAAAAAGACTTATTATGTAGCGCTCCGACAGGCTTGTTTTTTTTAAGAATTTTTTTCGGGCAATCTTATTTTTTCAATCTTATTTTTTCTGCCTTTCTCGAGTTATAGTTTTTATTGCTACATTAGCCAAGGAAGTTAATTCTGGTAACGAAGAGCCTGTCTTTTTTAGGGTCTGGAAAGACATTAGCTTTCGCTCTTCCGATCATTTTTGATGTTGTACGCTGCAAAAGTCATACAGCAGAAGATCAGTATCCTATGTTAAATGCTGTGGTACTTGAACCAACTTATGAACTTGCTAAACAGGTCCTTTGACACTAATGTTCTTTCACAATTGAATTAAGACTTCTATTCTAAAATCATTTTTTTCAGACATACATCCAGTTCCTAAAATTTTCTCAGAACCTGCCTGTTTCATGTTGTTTCTTAGAAGGAGACGAAATCCCGGAAAATGGTATGTGAATCTGTCTTGTTTTAAACCTATAAATTTGTGTTCTCCCTAAATATTTTGATCATTTTGAGTCTAAATCAGTATTAACTCCTTGTTGTTTCTTTTTCATTGATCCGGTTATTATAATTGCCTGAAGAAGATCGTCTGTCGATAGTTACTGATCTGGAATTACTGGCAATGGACTTTTTAGAAAGATAAAGTTCATCGTTTAAACTGATTACGAGTCTTTGTTTAGGGGACTGTACAGTCACTTTGTTAATCTCCCTTGACTAATACTTTTAACTCTCTTACAGCAAACATAGTCATTTCAACACCAAATAAACTGGTTCATGCTTTGAAGAAAAACAACAAAATATCGACTGGATTGAATTGGCTTATTATTGATGAAAGTGATCGACTTTTTGATACTACGGAAGGAAATGACAGATGTTTTAGGAATCAGGTGAAAGTAATTGTACTATTTCAAGCATGATCCAGATTTAAAAATTGCCAGAGCTGCTAACTGATATTGCTTGGTTTCATGACGAATATAAATTGTTTGCAGTTTGCCACGATATATCAAGCATGCAATGGAAATTCTGTGTGTCGTGCTTTTTTTAGTGCAACATTTTCATATGAAGTTGAAGATTGGTGTAAAAGGAATCTCTGTGATATGGCAATGATTTGTATCGGCTCACGGTGGGGATATCTTTCATTTCGTTGCTCTTTCTGCAATTCTTCGTTGAAATTTTGTGAAACCATTTTGCTGAAGTTTCTAGAATTTTTAAGGTTAACTACCCAACCATTTAAGGTCTTTTTGAGTTCTTGCAAATTTAATTATGGGTGAAATTTGAAATTGTTGTTGTTATCAAAAGAACTATTTCCATTTTGCCTCTAAATGAGGGCTAGTATTATAAAATTTGCAAATAAAATGGTTTTAGAAATTCAGCAGTTAGCAGCGTGAAACAAGAGCTAATTTTTGCTGGATCGGAGCATGGTAAAATTATAGGTCTAAAAGCATTATTTCAAAACAGTTTCGAACCTCCGGCGCTCATTTTCGTGCAGGTTTTCCAATTCTCAACCTTTTTTTCGTGCTTTCGAGAATAAATCTTTTTAGCTGAAGATACTTTGCTTCAGTATCTGTCCGCACCATTCATATTTTACATAAATGGGATTTAAACTTTCTGACCGAATGAATAGTGATTTTAGGATTGCGACTATTTTTAAATCGTATCTGTGTTGCATAATTTTTTTTAATATGATAATAAGATTTTTTAACAGAGTAAATTGCGAGCAAAACAGTTGGTGCCAGTCATCGAATCACTTCAACCGCCAATCCCAGTAAAAATGATTTCAAGTGAAAAGACAGAGACTGAGGTTTGCAATGTTTTTAATTTCAAGTTACTTTCGATATAACCCTGTTTATCTGTTGTTAATTATTGCTGTGTAGTACTTCATTAAAAGAGATTTCCATTTTGGGAAATTGATGTGCTTTTGTAGCGTGAGTCTGCAATTGCCGAATTTCGCAGTGGACACATTTGGGCTTTAGTTTGTACTGATTTGATGGGTCGCGGATTGGATTTGAGTGGAGTAAATCTAGTGGTCAATTTTGATCTTCCAACATCGATTATCAGCTATATTCATCGAATTGGTGACATTTTTGTTAAAGTGAAGGGTAGCATAAAGATTTGCATAGATGTTTAATAAAAGCAATCGCATAACTTCCTTTAAATAGTATACCTTTCTTATTTGTCAAGTTGAGATTGGTATCATTGAAGTTCATTTTTTAAAAGTGCTTTACAATTGTATTGTTTCTTTCAAAAGGTGTGCAGTTTTCTCAAGAAGCCTTGATTTCAACAATGTGATTTTCAGTAATTAAATAATTCATTAAATCTTGGTAAATAGGTCGGACAGGACGGGCTGGGCGAAAAGGACATGCAGTTACATATTTTACCGAAAGTGATTTGAACTTCATTCGTCCAATAGCAACAGTCATCAAGCAAGCTGGTTTTGAAGTTCCAGAATATACTTTAAAGATGCGAAAGCCAACAAAGTAATTTTCTTGCGTAGAACATCCTATTTTTTTATAATTGTAGCTAGTTTTGGCAATTTAATTTTTTTTCTTGACAATTTAAATTCCATACTGCTGTCATTTCCAGGAAAGAGAAGAAAAAATTATTGAGACATGCCCCAAAACGAAAAAATATTGGATTTGTAAAGAAAGCAGACGAAAAAAGAGGGAAAGATGAGAAAGAGCCAAGACGAAAGAAGGAGGCGGTTACTTAGTCGCATTTCATTTTCTTGTTTTTGTTATTCCGTTTGTTAAACTTATTATTGAATTATGTTTAATTGGAACAAATTCTAAACATTATTAAGTACCCTGTTTTACTGCTTGAATACTTCATATTGTGCTGTATTTTGCAGCTATATTATATATTAGCACTATTAAACATTGTTGGAAATATTTTTATGCCAGAATCTGTTGTAAAAAACAGTTTTGTTAATTATTTTCGACAATTTTCTTTTGTTAGAACACTTGGATATATCGGTTATGTATTATCCGTTTTGGCTATTCCGCATTGAACATTTTTATTTTTCTTCGGAATAGTTCCGGTCAAATAAGCCAGTGACAGAGTTTCGTCAAGATACTGACGTTAAAATGACTGTAGAATTAGAAAAGAGACTTAAAAATGTTAAAAATAATGCTTGACATGTATTTGCTTCTCACTGTTGTTCTGGAACCTGTGTAAGATAGCCTGTTCAGCACTGAATATGGATTTTCTAGATTTAAACTTGCCAGCGTCACACTAGTTGTCATGTAGTTAGCAAGTCCTAAAATCTAGCAAATCAAATCCATTTTCTCATCAAATCCGTTTTGGTCTGAAAGAATTGAGCGCGAAAATAAATATGGCTCGAAAGTATGGAATTAGAACATAGCGGGAGGTGTATTTCACAAGCTTATGTTGGAAGATTTTCCTGGAATTGGCTGTATTTTATTGCCGTCTCGATTTCCGGTCACTCTGTTTTTAATCTAAATCTAGATTAAGTTTATGTACAATACATATGATGAGTATCAAAGCAAAACTGGATTCCTCCGTAACGGTGCTTACTTCCGGTACGGTTTTTCTGAATCTAACTTTTCTGCATGCTCTCCTTCGGACAGCAAAAATTTTGGAAGCGCTTGAATCTTCCCTCGCCTCGGTCATATCTGATGTTTTGTCTCAAGGTCTTGCGTTGAAGTAAGATTAATAATAGACTGTATAATTTTTGTCAGGGTTTCTAAAATTATTTGAAAAACTTCTAGTTTATTTGGCAGGAAACAAAGATTTGGCATTGAAATTGGTGCCTAGCAGCACCTGAATTTAGCCATACGTCTGCACCTCTTAATTTCTGTAATACAAGGATTTTCAGTCACATTGACAGGTCGCGATAGAGAGATGAGCATCTGAGTGGATATTTGATTTCTCACTATACGGATATTGTTTTCGTTTCAATTACTTTATAATGTTTTGGTAGCTTTTTTCTCTGAATACTACTACTGATTATGTTAAGACAGCAGGCACAATTGTCTCTCAGATTACGAGTGAACGATCAGATTAATCACTTGAAATGTCAGTTCGCTCTCCGTTCCTGTTTTCCTTCTCACTAGGATGATCACTCTGTCGAGGATGTTCTTTCGTTGTCTTTAATTTTCAAAAATTTTTACCTCTTGGAACAACGAATCGTGGAAGATAAACAACAAGTATTATCAATTTCTTCTCCCCGTTTTTTCCTTACAACATTGACCATTGCTGTATTGCTTCATTGTGCATGTATGATAACATTATGTGTATATTCTTGTGCATAATTTTAAGTTGATTAAGTACCTAAGAGATATAAGCTGCAGGTGTTAATGAACAAGTCTGAAAGACGAAGAAATTTACAAGCAGTGGATTAAAACAACAAATAACGAGCAATCTACTACATAGTATTCACAAGCAATTTGTAGTATTCTGTTGTCTTCCTGATGTTTGGTTACAGATAGAGG
>NW_018108200.1:291884-300066 GCF_000183805.2 Loa loa
TTCGCTCTCCGTTCCTGTTTTCCTTCTCACTAGGATGATCACTCTGTCGAGGATGTTCTTTCGTTGTCTTAATTTTCAAAAATTTTTACCTCTTGGAACAACGAATCGTGGAAGATAAACAACAAGTATTATCAATTTCTTCTCCCCGTTTTTTCCTTACAACATTGACCATTGCTGTATTGCTTCATTGTGCATGTATGATAACATTATGTGTATATTCTTGTGCATAATTTTTAAGTTGATTAAGTACCTAAGAGATATAAGCTGCAGGTGTTAATGAACAAGTCTGAAAGACGAAGAAATTTACAAGCAGTGGATTAAAACAACAAATAACGAGCAATCTACTACATAGTATTCACAAGCAATTTGTAGTATTCTGTTGTCTTCCTGATGTTTGGTTACAGATAGAGGATGTCAATTAAATTGAATTCATTAGGCTTAATGAACAGACAAGTGCGATGCTTCACAACGATGGGCCGATATATGAACAAAATCAAAGTGCGGAACGCAGTTGTAGATTTGGATGGTGATGAGATGACGAGGATAATTTGGAGAGAAATTAAGAAAAAGGTGGAAACAGCATTTTCAGGTTGTTCGGAATACTTTAAAACAGAATGAGATATATCTGGTTCTGACTTGGTGAAATTAGTCAATTTAAACCGTGAAAATGGAGCTTCAGAACTTAGTTTCCCTAGTTACTTCCGAATATACTTGATTCAGCCTTTGTATCCATAGATTTATTAAAATACGTCAAGATATTGCAAGATTTGATAGTTTTCTAGTTAATATTACCTTATTTGGATATCGATATAAAGTATTATGATCTTGGCTTGCCAAACCGCGACAAAACTGATGACAGAGTAACACTGGAAGCCGCTGAAGCGATTAAGAAATACGGTGTGGGGATCAAGTGTGCAACAATTACACCTGATGAAGCTAGGTAGAATGTTTTATGGCAGTATCTTTCGAGAATCATATATGTAAATGTACTGTTGATGTAAAGATTTAGTCCCTTTTGTTACTATACATTTTTCATACTGTTCAACGCACTTTATTGGGGCATAATAAAATAAAATGAAATATCTTTGCAGGGTCAAAGAATTTAATTTAAAAAAATGTGGCCAAGCCCAAATGGTACACTACGAAATGTTCTCGGCGGAACTGTTTTTCGTGAACCAATTTTATGTAAGAATGTACCAAGACTCGTTCCTGGCTGGAAAGAATCCATTATCATTGGACGGCACGCATTTGGTGATCAGGTGAACTATGATTTGTTTCGGCGAAGTATCTCTGAAAGGAATTTGACTTGATTCGTAACGAGAGTTCTTTCCTACAAAATTCAGATGAATCATGCAATGGATAGAGCATTCATTTGTCAAAAGAATATGGAACGATATGTTCTGTTGGGTGAGAGGAACATTCATTTGCATTGTTGGTTCCATACTTTTGGCAAATCCATAAGTATCAATAATTCTCTCGTACTAACATTCTGCAGTATAAAGCGAGGGATTTTACTGTGAAGAAGGGTACGAAATTTCAACTCTGTGAAATTATTGACGGAAACGATAAGCGGTACGATGTGTTCACATTCGCCAAAAGTGGTGGTGTTATATTGGGAATGTATAACACTGATGAGGTCTATTTTAAAAATCTACAATATTTAAACATTATGATAAATATTTAAAACATTCTGCTTCAAGACTCAGTGAGACAAGAGATGAATAACTATTTGTTCTGTTGAGGAGAACAAGACGAAGAACTTGAAGTCAAGAATAACTTGAAATCAAGTAATGGCAGAGGGAGAAGTCAGTATCAGTATATTTTTAGTTACGAAGTTTCAATATTTGTTTCCTTCTCTCATCTAGAATTCCTGGCTACTTATTTTGAAAAGTTTCATTGTTCATGAAAGATTTATATCCTTTGTTTAATGATTGGTGAACCTGGAATCAAGGGACTCAGTATTTATTTCTCTCAGTTATTGTTCGTATTTTAGAGTATTACTGATTTTGCACACTCCTGCTTCCAATATGCTTTATCGAAGAAACGTCCAATTTATCTCAGTACGAAGAACACAATATTGAAAAGATATGACGGCCGTTTCAAAGACATTTTTAAGGATGTTTATCTTAAGTACGTTCTACCTTACGCCGTTATGCTTTGTGGAGTCATCTGGATTGTTGTTGACTTGAAAGTTTCAGGAATTACGAAAATGATTTCAAGAAACTGAATATTTGGTATGAACATCGACTGATCGATGATATGGTCGCTCAGGTGCTCTCGAAATCATCCTGCATTTATCCTGTCGAAATTTCTTTGAATATCGATTTCAACAAAGGAAGCTCTTCCATTCTAAAATAATTCGCTATTTCAGGTGCTGAAAAGCGCTGGTGGCTTTGTATGGGCATGTAAGAATTATGATGGTGACGTACAATCGGATATTATTGCCCAAGGTCAGACGGCAATCTGAAAATCGTCTTTTAACGATTTTTTGGATGGTTGTAGTTGCAGACCTTTCAAAACATTCAAATTTTCATCTAAATGTGTCACTGCCCAGGTTTTGGATCGCTAGGCTTGATGACCTCAGTGTTGATGTGCCCAGATGGTAAAACAATAGAAACAGAAGCAGCACATGGTACGGTAACACGGCATTATCGTGAGCACCAAAAAGTAATTATTACTTTCCATACATTACAGTACAACATTTAATGGTAATAATAATTTTGCTGTATTTCTTTGCAGCATATAACAGTAATATTTAAATCCCTCAGTAAAATTTAGCGATTGATATCAAGTTTTCATGCAGTCTGACTTCAAGACTGACTACATACAGGACACCTGCTGATTAAAATTTTTGAAGGGTAAGCCGACATCAACGAATCCAGTTGCATCCATATTTGCTTGGTCAAGAGGACTGGATCATCGTGGTAAGCTGGATAACAATGCTGAACTTCGGAAGTAAGTTATTTGCATTATTATATTTGGTGTAAAACAGAAGGTGTAAAGGATTGAATTGAAAGAATGACGAGAAGTAGCAGTCAAGTTGTGACAGATTAAAAGGGTTAATTAATTGATTTATCCATTTTATTACTTATTATTATATTTATTATCCAGTTTATTTATTATCATTATCATGGAATTATAAAGGAAGGCAGCACAAAGCAGGAAAATAGACTAGCTGTTCTTAATGTGCGATAACCCACTGACGTATGGAGAAGTATCCTTGATGTATCGAGATGACAATATGAGGATGAATCTTATATCGAAATTCTGCCATAGGTTTGCACAGATGCTAGAAAAGGCATGCATTACAACAATTGAAGAAGGAAAGATGACAAAAGATTTGGCAGTTTGTATACATGGAACGCAGAATGCAACACAAGCCATTTATCTGAATACGCAGGATTTCCTGCATGCTGTTGACAGCAAACTGCAGTCTCTAATGAAATAAAGCTGAATGGAATTAGGGATTTCTAGAAGAGGTGAGAGCTGACATGAAGATTTGCTGATTTACTCCTCCTTCTTGTGTTTAACATTTTCGATTTGGCCCCATAGTGTCGGCTATATAATACCACTGTTAGCAAGGTTTTGGCCCCATAGTGTCGGTGCATTCGATATATGAAATTCGTTCATTTCCAAGCAGATTTAAATATGCAACCAATTAAGTAGTTCCGTTGGTGCTATGATTTTTTGACTGGATAGTAGTGTGACGCTTAAGTATATCGTTCGATTATTGCGTTTGTTTTTACCATGCATCGAATCTAGTTATAAATCAGTATATTTCCTTTGTATTTGTGCCATTTCACTAGCTTCCTAAGCAGATTTCATGGTGAGACTTTAAACGCAAAATTATTGTTTGCGTGTAATATAAGTTTTGTTTTGATTTCAAAATTAAACATAAACCCAGATTAAAGTACATAAAGTTGAAATGAGCAAATAAGAAAAAAGTATTATGATGCCATGCAGAAATCCCGGTCAAGAAGCAAATTTTGTAACTTGACAGCGGCCGCCGCACATTTTTCCTTCGGAGGAACACACATAATTCGGTATTTTTCACAAAAAGAAGTTAGGCTATTATTAATAACAATGGAAGCTTCTCAATGCCTCTGGTTTCACTTCCTCAAAGTGATCTATCTCGAAAGAATCCCAGGTTATCCTCAACTTGTTTATGTAGACTTTGACGAATTATATATGATTCAGAAGTGAAAGTTGTCACCATAATCTCCAATATCCAGAAATGTGTGTTAGGGACAAATGTCCTCGCAACACGCTATATATATATATAGTACATATTAGCTATATGTAAATTAATTCCATGAGAAATGTGAAAATTAGACAAAGTGGTTCGGGGGAACAATAGGTCGAATCTATGGGCAATTTAAGTAGATCCGCACCAACACTTGTTCACCCTATACTCATCCAAAGAATATTGCAGATAGGTGGCGGCTAACATTGTATTATCAGGTAAATGGACCAACTGAAATGGGCACTTCGAAAGACAATGGGACAGTCAAGCGCGAAATAATTCCTTCATCGCAATAAATTGGAAATTGAAAGACTACCGAACGCTTAGCAACTTGCTCTGGAAAAGTCAACGTTCCAAGATTCATCCTGTACAGTTATATTATGACTGATAGACACACTAAACCGAACGTCTGAACGTCTGGTCGGCCAGGATGACTTCTGTAATTGGTGTGGCATCCTACAAAACCCACTTCGATGTGCTATCTAAAAGTTAAACAAAAGTAACATACACAGTACCTGTTCCATTTGTTCCCCGTATTGCAGTATTGAATAGGACTACATGATCCCGACATTATCTTTCATGTCTTAAAAGCTACCTTCCATCTGCTTTCTTGCCCTCCCCATCTCCACATTTTGCAACTGACTGTGATGTTCAGAACCGACAGTAACTTGATAAAGCAGTACCAATACAAATTGTTTAAAAAGAAACAAAACAAAATGTTTACATTTCCTATTGACATTAATCTTTGCCTGAGTAAAGCATCATCTCCCAAGTTTCTTGGTTAGCTCAAACAACAATGTATGGAATCAGAATCTAGAGAGCAATGAAACTAGAGTAGCTTGGCAGGTCCGACGAGTAAACAAAGTACTTGCTGTTTTCCAACTAAAAACATCAATTGATTTCAACAGACGCAGCAAATAGTGATTAAAATTGATTGAAAAGGAAACGAAAAACCAGGTTAAATTAATATTTAAGTTTCCAATTAGCAACTAATAATAATTTAACCATTCCAGTCCTATAATTCTGTTTTTCGATTTATCAAATTTGAGAATTTCTCTCCAGTCAACCCTAGACCAAGTAGAGAACTGAAAATTTGCAAATTTGCCGTTCTACTCATTGTATAAACCCTCACTTAAACCAAATGAATAAGCGCAAAACACACCGAATTAAATTCAAAACTGACAATAAATGAATTTTTCTTAGTAGTGTGGACAAATAAAGGACAGCTAAAAATAGAACAAATTATGAGAGATTACTTATCTCTAAGATACCAAAAAAAAAAGAAAAAAAAGCACATCAGCTTATTCCAGTCTTTACAAAAGCGAAAGCATTATCAAAAAATAGTTCTCTAACGACATAGGACATAGTTTATTTATATATGACAACTGATAATTTTAGGAAAGCAGGAGAGACGAATCCTTCTAGCAACTTGCTTTTGCTTGAATAGGTTGAATGAGGACTTCCATGGCCGCTTGTTTATTTGAAAACGGTGATTCTGCTAGGGGGATACACGATGAACGGGTAAAGCCACTTCCTAACGGTGGTATTACATCCATGAATTGTTGAGATTTCAGCACACATCCAAAACGAACTCGAGCTGAATCCGACCACAGATTATCTGCCTGTACTAGCACTTTGCAAAGAAGTCGATAAGTCTGTGCACTAATTTCTTTGAATTCGCTTTCCCGTGGGCAAAATAAGATCGAACTTCGATCCGGATAATCCGTCTGCAAAATTTGCTTCCTCATATAAAACTGTTATAGTACTTCTGTCCAGATTTGACAGATTTCCTTACCACTAATATTATCTTGCAATATTTCAATTCGTGGATGCATAAGGAATTTGTTACAATTCCTCCCTCTGTAATATGCTGTTACCACACAAACTCGTCGTAATCAACCTGTAACATCACTATCCTTTATTCAGTTGGACAATACAAACCAACCTTTATTCTGAATTGAAAAATGTCATTTTTGCTAAAATTATGCAACAGAATATTTATTGAGATTCCAAGTGGCAATCCAACGACAAAACGTAGTGGCTCATTGGGAGTTTCTGATGGTTCAACAATCTGAAAAGCAATCCGTGCAAAAAAGGAGAAACTTGGAGAAGGAAAAGAGACTTCTGCTGAAAGAGATAAAAAATTCAAGCGCAAAGTACTAAATAAAATTACAGGAAATGCTTTAAATCCTTATATTGCATAAAAGCGATAAACTACGTTTTTCAATCTATAATTTCTTTTAATATAAAGTTTATAGACCTCAGCCCATTTAATAGAAATGCTGCCAAGCGATGTAAATTTCTTTTGCAATAGAACTGCATGAGACTGGAATAAAGCAGTCAGGCTTGAACCGCTAATGAATTTCTTCGCTTGTGTTGCTGCGAAAAGCCTTTCAATACCAATCAATACCTCAGTCGTGGATTGACTTGGAGATACCACCAATGACTGACATCGTCTTAAATATATAAATTATACAGAATTTGCAAAAGAAATGTGAGCAATTCATCTACAAATTATAACTTGATTATAAGTACATTTTTTTCTCATTGCTCATAGATTTAAAGAATAGATATTCAGCAGTGGATATTGCGGATTTCCAAAAGTAAATAAAAAAAAAATAGCAACTCTAGGGAGATGAGAAAAGAGTACTCTCTAAATCGAATCATTTCCGCTTCTACGAGTTGTGCTGCATTTGTGTAAGCACCAGGTTTCATATCAAATAATGCTGCTAGGCGCAAAATGGAAAGTTGGAAACGAAATTCTTCGAGCGTTGCTAACATTACCTTATCCACAGATGAAAAATTACTGCCAACACACTCCAAAAGCCTGAGGCCCTGCAGAAAGGAAAGCTAAAACCAGTTTCGAACTTCTGAGTAAAAAAGAAGCTGATGTTAAAAAACATGAGAATATTCACCTCATCAGCAGCGTTGAGCGCAGTTTGTAAATCATCACCACAGGAAAGAATTTTAACAGTGAGTTCACACTGCGTAAGAATTTTTAACAAGTAAGACAGTAATTGTGCCGTACCGGCCACTCCCTCATCGCCTTCACATAATGCATTCATATCTCTAAAGAAATAAAAATTATTTCTAGTACAATTTTGACTATAATTGATGAAGGCATTCCTACTGTTGATTTGAAATCTCGCTCTCGAACTTGGAAAGAATACTCTTAAATCAAGAAGCTCAGTTCAGTGCTTCTTGATCTGGTGAGAGCAATTGAGAAGTATATTATCTTTAAGAAGTGTGAAAAGTGCATTATCATCAACTATTCTAATTTAGTTTTAATGACTACACCGACATCAATTAGTGCAATAAGATGAGAGCATAGAATAGGCCATCGGTAACATTTTTTCTCTGCCAAAAATAAAATTTGAGCATATTACTTAGAAAGTAATACTTGATTAAAAGCCTTTTTTCAATCATTCGTTGCTGATAAGATCGGGATTGAGAAGCTTCTTGCATCATTTCATACGTACGCTCAAGGAGAGCACGAGTTCGTTCCCCAGCTTCTGCTAATTTTTTGTTTATAGAAAGATTGTTTGTGCTAGAAGTACTGTCATCCGAAAATGCCTAAAAAGATAAGAGAATTTTACAGAAGAGTGTTTCTTGATTTACTGCGACAACATAAGTAGTAACAATTAAGATGTCACCTCAATTGTAGGTACTAAAAGCGGCATTGAGCATCGCAGAAATTTATAATGGCGCACAGCAAATGCTGGCAATAGTGAACATATAGGATCATGAGCACTTGCTGCATTTAATATTAATATAAGCTTGGCCAAATCTGCAAGAAAATTTACGGAGTAGGAAATCTCTGCAAGTAATCACAGATAGTCTCCAGTTCAATGCAATATTAGCTGTGTCTTGCATTTCCATTCTTTTATGAATTGTGAATTAAAAACAAAAAAAAAAAAACTGAATAAGTACTTTAAAAAA
>NW_018108200.1:300275-308262 GCF_000183805.2 Loa loa
AACAAAAAAAAAAAAAACTGATAGTCTTTAAAAAAATCTGGTAGTTGTGCATTCCGTATGCCATTAGATCAATGATCTACATATTTCTAAATCCTAGAAATATTGACCAAATGCTCAAATAAAATGCTTACAAAACTGGTCATCAACTGCTGGCTCTGTGATATCGAAAACAGGATGCAATTCCAGCAGTTCATCGGATAAGAGTTGCACGAATGTCGCATGACGACGGCCAAGATCACTCATACATCTAAACAACTTTGAAAATGTCAGTAGCTTGATTGAAAAATATAGTAAATTTGGAAAAATATTAAGGAAATCGCTTTAAAAAATAGCAAATTACGGAAAAAAAGATCAGACCTACTTGAAAATTGACTGACGATCAATAGGGAACCTTCTCATACAATTGAGTAGTGCTTTGACAACATACCGAAGGCAATCAGGAGTACCTAATGTTGATCTTGACAGTAATACACACAAAGCTTCTCTACTGTCTGGCAAAGCATCCTTAAAATAAAGCAAGAGTGAAACGCAAAAAAGAAAAAAACACAAAGCGAAGTTCCATAAAACCACCTGCACTGCGAGGTAATAAGAAATTCATAGAAATAATATAATACTGACATCAAGAACGGTCAGTATGGTGTCAAGCTGCTCTTTCTGCAATATGCCATGGACAACCAGCGGTGTCAGGGCGCGTACAGCATCTAGGCGCACCTAAAACTTGTTCAGATTTTAAGTTTAACTCTTACCTGTTTATTATAAATTACAAAAGTTGCGTAAGTAATCCTATAGTGCTACATAACACAAATTTATTATTCCAAGTGCAACTTTGGCGGAAAATGATACAAAAGGATAAAGATGGAACGCAAAAATTGAGAAAAACTTGAAAAAATGTTATGTGATAACGTTAAATAGTGCTTTCCTAATGAAACCACAGAACCTGCTCAATTTCGTCGTTGAACATATCGGCTAAATGATCTAAAGCAGCAGCTGCTAAGAATGGACGGTCAGCGGCTAACTGGCCCAGAGAATAAACACCAGCCTGTCGAACAACTAAAAGTTTTACAGCTGATATAGTTGGTGGAATAACTTGCCCAAAGAATTCAGCAAAAAATGAAAAGAAAATCAACAAAATGAAGAAAGCTACAATCCCCATGACAGCGATGCGGTAAAAATTTATTTTTGCAGTCCTTTTATAAAGCAGTCTTCTCAAAAATTTAAAACGTCATATATAATATTGGTATTACCAACATACTCATAAATTCATCTTCCAACGCTGTAACAAAAGCACCACAAGCTCCTGAAGAAATGATGCTAGCTTGTTCTTCATCGAACCTTTCCACTGGAGCATCTTCTCCCAATTTTTTCCCTGTTGACCATTCGCTTGTTGCTTGTGAGCGCCGACGTCGTGATCCATATGCTTGAGGTTTTTTTGAAGCACCATCCCGTGTTTTTGACATCTATAGTACACAAGTAGTAACTCAATAAGTTCTTTGCCAAAGCTCTTGTCGGGTCTGATAAAAAAATTTACCCTCATAGCATTCAATAGTTTCTTGTCAAGCGTTTGATCCAAAAAAGAATCGGAAACCTGTTTGAAGTCACCCAGAAGTCGGGCAGCAATAGCACGAACAGTGACCTAAAATAAATTGAAGGATTTCTGCACATGGTCCATTTAGGTACTGATCCATAAGAGCTGAATTGTTGCAAAACCCCTTTATCGAAAAAAATAACTCATATAAACACAAGAGCATTAGTAAAAATAAGTCCTCAAAATTTTTGATAAAAATTAAAGATTACAGTCTAACATGTTAATCCTCACCTCCACATCATTGATTGCATGGCATACAGCAGCAAATGCATCATCCACTAACCGCAGTTTTGCACCGTTTCGACCAATGACTTCCCTTAATATTTTATTTTTCCATACAGCGTGAAATAATGTTATGGAAAAATGCGAAATTTTCATGAAAAACTGACGGAGTATTTAGTCTGCTAGTCGATTTAGCTTATATAAATACAAGAAAAAGAAAGAAATGACTGGTTAGTGGAATTACATTTCGGGGCGATAGTCTGCAAATGCTTTCAATATATACAGCGCTTCTTTTCGAACTATTTTTGACGAGTTTTCACACAACTGGAAATAATTTCTTAATGAACATATGTTTAAAACATCTATAAAACGATGTTTAACTTCAGCAAATTTATTGGAAAGAACATGCCTCACTGAACATCACTAATAACGCAGCAGAAAAGTAAGTTTTTGTAGTAAAGTTCTAAATATTATAGCCAAGAACAATGATTTTTTTTTCATTCTTATTCAATATTCATATTGAAATTATTCACGTTCCTGACACTCTCGAAATGCAGGAAAATGGGACGGATGTTTTTAACTCCAACTTTTGAAAGCCTAAAAACTCGACATTCATTTTTAAACTTTTAGACAACGTACTACAGGTAAGTTTTAGCAATATGGAACTCTATTCATATTAAAGTTATAAGAAGATACATTTTTCACTTGCTGATAAAGAGAAAAACTGAGTAAACGCCCACTCGTAGCCATCGCTGAAAGACCCTTTACTGCGGCTATTCGCACCCGTGAATCGCGATCTTCCGCCATTGTCGACAAAAGTTTTTCGAGCCACAGGAACTCTTGTATCGAACATTGCTCCTTGCCTAAAAAAATATACCAGAATTACAGATTCTGCTAGCAGTAACAGCCTTCTAGCTAACTTATCATTACTCTTCTCTTCTCTTTTCACTGTCCGCTTCTCAGCCTGCTTTAGACAGCTGAAGATTCGCTGATATGACTAGGTAAAAATGCATAATAAATCGTACTTTTTAACAGACACGTCACAAAAAGATTAATAGCAGCAATGCGATTGTTTTGGTCGGTTGAACGCACGCTTTCCTCAGCCATACAATTCATTTCCTGTATGTATTGACCTATTTTCAAGCCTTCAGATAGTGCCCACTCAAAAAGAGCTAGCAATGAAGCATATACAGCAGGTCGATGAAATACACTGCAACGTTATTTTATTCAATAAAAGTAATAATAGGAAGTGAAATAAGCAAAGGAACTTGATCTCCACAATCAAAACTAATGGGTAAAATAAAATGATAATTCAAAAACAACTTCGATAACAAGAACGTCTAATATCTGACCGATTAAGAAATACTTATTTTACAAACAAACTACATTTACAATTCCAATGTTAATTCTGCAAAATATTACTTAATGCTCAAAAAAATGAAATATTCTAAAGATTTCCGAGTAAGAAAATTTTATCACGTACGAGACTTTGCATGATGTTGAAGGAACAGATATTTTATGACTTCCTCCTAATAATTATTATGTGATCTACGTTTTATCTATTTCTAACACTCTGGACAAAGTTCTCCAACTTTTCTGCCTAACAGAGAGAAAGTTTAAAAACCAGAATTAATAATTAATAGGAAACTTTAATTGGTACGTACCCTGTTTCCTTTTTATCCTTATCATCGGCCATCAATGTCACGATTTCGTCCCATATATTTTGCTTCATATCGGCTGATTTGCAGATATGAAGTGCGTAGAGTAAGCAAGTATTAGTTATAGTCACAATTCTTGAAGATGATGCTATTTGAATCAAAAGCTTTGCGCAATAAAACTGTGAATCAGCACTGAGAACAGACAAATGTTCTCCGAAGAATTCTCGCAAGCGTGACAATACCCTGAATGTGGATCGAATAACAAATGAATCCTCCAAGAGAAACAATGACACTAATAAAAACTAAAATTCAAACGAGAATTGAGAATCTACCCCAACTTATCGCCATTTTCTGTGCATTTCAGGCACTCTTCCAGTACCATATGGGGGATTCGACCAGACAGCTTTAATCCCATTTTCTCAGATTGAGTACTCGGAACAGAGTGTAAGCGTGGTCTCTTCGAATCCGGTGGTACCGTTGATGATGATATAGCAGCCTGCAACACGACTCGATTCAAAGTTGGTAATTTTTGGAATCTTCCAGCATTCATCAAATCAACAGTGAATGGGATATCATCAAAAAAAGTTAATCGGCGTAGAAGATATCACGTTATTGAATTTTCTAACGCTTTCAAAAATAGAAAATAAATGAAAAGATTAAGCAGTTTCCCCACTATACAGATCATGAGATTCAAGCTTATGGAAATCAACTCATCTATAAAAGACAAAGACTTTCTTATGACTTGAAAGCTTCCTGTAACTCGGTAAACTTGTGATATCAAAAAACATGTGAAGTATTCGGAGTATTCGGATGGAAATATGTTTCACAGCCACTGTACATCATCATCAATATCAGTACAGACAAAACTTACCAGCACTTTGGTGACTTCATGTGGGAACATGACCTTCGAGATCTGTGATGTATCACCAGGTCTCTCACGCTTTAGCCGATGTAGCGATCGGCATTGCAGGTCCTTCGAATACTTCGATGCAGACATCCTCTCTTGTTGCATCAGTTATGTTCTGAGTCGACAAAATGTAACGATTTCATCGCTTGTCAACAGGTAGTCCGTTAGATTTGTGCATCGAGGATAACGACCAGGTGTGGCGGTAGGGATGGTGCTGTTCAACCTTAATTTTTTTTCCATCTTTATTATTTCATAGTATTGTGGAGTTACTTTTTATTTAAGTGCTTTTCTTATTTTTTTCACACTCTCTTTTCACAGAATCCACTACCCCTTTCTCTCTAATCACATTTCCATGACTTGATCATGTAACTAGTTTAGTCCTTGTCGGTGCTGTTTACTTTTTGCAACTTACCAAAAGTACTCACCTTTTCAACATCTCTCTCTTTCTATATATACATATATATATATATACATATATGTATATACATATATATATATAGAGAGAGAGAGGAAGAAAGGAGAGGTTTTAAATAGTGATGGTTTGTTTTAAATGATTGATATTATGTGATTTCAGCTTACCGCTATAAATTATCGGTTCACAGAAAATGGCTACTCGAACAGAGGAAGAAAAAAGAAGGGATGCCAGCAGTTTTGTAACAAATTTCAAGGACCACCTTACTTATAGTGACTCGTCGGTTTGTTGAATTTCAAAAAAAGTTATATATATATATATATTTTTTTCGGACAGTTTGATTATTGACTGTGTTTGGAACGCCATTCTTGAATGACGGTACCTTGTAATTAATGGGACAAACAATCTGAATGGATGGCTCTTCCTCACACAGTTGTTATCATTGTTAAAGAATCTGCAGCATGCTTCACCTTCAAGAAATGCAAGCTTCGTTTCTATCGCAAAAGTATATGCTGAGTGTGAATGTGAGAATATTTTATCTATCAAAAAAAGACAAATGAAGACGCCGTGGACGTTTGGGCGAAGAGTTTTGTTTTTTACAGAAAGAATGGCGATGGGATGCGGAATTTGCATTTTTTGTTCTGAAACAGTGTATAATAAGTCGTATACTGATCATCATCATACAGTTTGTTATGAATGTCGCCATAACTGATTATCCTACAGATGCCTTTCAAGGAGTTCCAGTCCCACAAGGTTAATACTACAGAATTTTGAATTGTTGACTGTATTTATTTATTACGGTTCCTTATATAGTATTAGCGTTTCATATTCATCCTTTTAAGAATCATTGGCGAATCATGTCCACAGTATTTTGTCTTCAGATGTCATTTCATCTGAAAATCACACAGCGAATTATTGTTGATGCCAAAATATTTTGGATATAATCGGCCAGTGATGTGTTTTGATGTGAAAAGAAGTCATCTTTTGTGCTAATTCAAAATAGTGTCTTTTTGATTTACTAAAAACCTGAATCAAGAAGACTTCACTGTGCTTGCTGTTTTGATTGTATTAAATTGGCAATATTAAATTACTCTTCGGTTTTAAATTGACAAATGCATTCTTGTGAAAGGATTTTAGCCGTCGAAATACTTTCCTTAAAAGTTTTACAACTGGGCAAATGTCTAATATTTGGCCAGCTGGCAGATTGGATCATGGGTGGACTAGTGCTTATTTGTTTGCTGTATTTCATCAGTTTAATTTTTCAAACGTTACAGAGGAGTTATCTCACGCTGATCGTTGGATCCGCATTGCTTTTGGTGGTCTAACGAAGTGGGATGCAGTACATTTCCTGCATATTGCGCAGTACGGCTACACTTATGAGAACAATCTTGCCTTCTTTCCTTTATTTCCAACGTTAATTTATTCTTTCACATTGATTTGGAGCTGGGCACTACCTTTCGTTCATTTTTCAACAGCTATTATACTCACCGCCGTCACTGTGAACTTTGTAAGATTTTTGTAAATGCGATGCAAAAGATGCAAACTTTGTAAGATTTTCTTTACAACTTTGTGAGATTTTTAGATGCAAAAGCAATGAAAAATTTTGATGTAGAATGATCAGATATACAACATAAAACAAAGAGTCAGACAAATTATATCATAATTTATTGCAAACGTTCGACTACAATTACTACCTTATTTGAAATAGGTGTTGTTCGTGGAATTTTATAGATAGCTTTTACTTTATGCGGCCAACTATTGTATGCGTTGCTGCTTATGCTCACTAAGTCGAAGAAGCTTGCTCTGCTCGCTTGCCTTGTGTTTACTTTTAATCCGGCTAGCGTCTTCTTCTCTGCCGTTTACTCCGAAAGTGTGTATATGCTTTTAACTTTTTGTGGTATGTTCACACTTTATGCCGATTCATCTCTATCATTTGTACGTTATATTATTGCTGCTCTATTTTTCTCCTTCGCATTTGCAACGAGGTTAGTTTTCATATTCCTTTTTTTTCTTTTTATACATTTTGGCAGATAAACGAAAATGGATTGGTCAGCTTTAGAGTGAAGTTTAGGAATTTTCTTTTCCTTCTTGACTTGTCTCATCAGGTAATTTAATATGGACATGCCCGCACTAATGTGGCAATCATTTCCCTTATCGCGCGATATGACCAATTCGCAGTCGCTATCCCCGTTAACCTATTATGTTGAAAAATAACTATTATAAAATATTTTGTAATTTGACTCTCATAAATCATGCAGTATTTGTTACCGTTTATATCAAAAATTTTTGTAGCAGCAGTGAAGCTTCACATTTTCAATATTCTTTGAAAAAATGAGCAAGATAACAGTAGACAAATAGAAGACGTTGTTTTTAATGATTGCTTTTCCATCTGTAGAGCCTGATGCATGGCTACATATTAAGATGACTAAATTTGTTTTTCAGAGCAAATGGTGTTTTCAATTTCGGTTACATTTTATTCCAACTAACGGTGGAAACAGTCTACTCGATGACATTGCATAAATTCATCTGGGAGCGCGACTGTGGTATTGTGTTATTGAAGGTGTGAAATCATCAAACGTTTTGTTGTTGTGCAGTATCCTCCTGTTGTTGTACGTTATATATAAGGTTTTCCATTTTCTAACTTCATCATGGATTCACTTTGAAGTGGTTATATATATATATATATATATATATAATAAGTTAGAACGAGAGCAAGAAAACTATTTAAAATGCTTTTATACCAACAAATTGCTTTCATATGCAAAACATTCACCATTTAGTTAGCACTTAGTATAGTTTCCTAAAATCTTTAAATATCGTACATTTTTAGTGGATATATTTAAATTTGAACAAGAGTTTGCTTGCTAGTGCAAGCTGATGGATATCATAAAATTTCTTGGACATAAATATGATTTGTTGACATTTTATGCCAGCATGTTAACATTTTACGCCATAATCATTTTTCACAGAATATTATTACAATATCTGGAAATGTGTATATCGCCAAAAATATACGTGTTTGAATAGAGCTGAAGAAATGATTGCTTTGTCGTTTTGTCCTAAGTTTTGGCTGTGTAATAGTTGGTTCGATAAGTAGCTGTACAGGATGCATACTGCTTAAGCCTCGTAATCAAATCTTCGTGTATTTTATGAATTTTTCAGTTATTCCGTTTCATCATGGTTATTACGATCTGTTGGTGTAT
>NW_018108200.1:308757-336372 GCF_000183805.2 Loa loa
TATATATATATATATATATATATATATATATGTAGCATTACAGTGGCGATATCGATGCATAAGTTGTTCTTGGATCTATTTTTTATCTTTCGTATATCCAGCTCTGTCGTGAGTGCTTTCCATGATCTCATTTCCTATTGTAATTTACTTTGACGTCGATCTCTATTTAGTTTTGTCACATTACATATTTACTTGTACTTATTACTATTGTTGTGCCAATCAGTCCGCTATAAAAATGTTTGTGCTTCAACCTGTATAATCCAGTTTGGCCAACTATAGAAATATGTAGCTAAATGTTTAGTTGGAAGTGAAACATGCTATGCTACCTGAAACTGGAAGAACTTACATCAGTCAGTTTTAGTAATTAAAATTTCAGTCAGTTTTAGTAAAACCTTTGTTTATTATGCCGCGCCTATTACTACCAGTACGATCCTCCCTCATCAGGTGGTTGTAGTGCTCTTCGAACTGTGCAAGGCAAAATTAACTATCCCCTTGTTTTGCTGTCGAATCCCGCTGAATAATACCGGTTTTTCAGTGCGCGGACTAGGTGTTAGTCTGCGACCTTACGTAACTTCAGTATTTCGAAAACAAGAATGTAAGGAATGTACAATATCTCTTCGTCAATTCGAATGCTGCATCCACAAATACTGTCCAATTCTTCTCATGCACTACCCATTGCGATAAAATTTATATGATTGGCAACGTCATTCCGAACATTAATACTTTAATTCTCAATATGCTTTTAGAAAGTATGTCAACAGCGAACCAAAATAGATAAAGGAAGAAACAATAACGAATTATCAAATAAAAGAAGACGATATGGCGCATCTCAGTAGGTAACTCAAAAGTAGCTATTATGCTAATTGAGCAAACTAACTTCTGAATCTCTCAATTTCCAGATATTTCAAAGACTTCTTACTCTTTTTAAATTTTACATATAAATGTGTACAGCTTCTCGATTCATAATCTGCGGGTCATCTATTTAAGAAGAGAAAATTTCCAGTCAGAAATGACTGCAGACATCTTTCCACATTGCCCAGATTTAAATGGAAAGACAATGACGCCCATCGATGAGCAACTTAGACCAAACTGATGCAACCTTAAATAATTTAGTTCGAATTTGGCAATGTTGGCTTGATGGTAGTTCCACGCCGTATCGTCCCCCAACCAATCAAACGCCAGTGTTTCTCAATACGCCGTGAAAGTGCTATTTTTTCGTTCACTTCAGTGCAGATCGGATCGGTTAAAGCGATTTTTGCCGCATCACCTGCAAACACTCGAAATAAGATCCGTATTCACAAAGCTGTCAAGTTACCAAAAATTAAGGAGAATTTCAGACTTTTAAGAAGCATTATTATGAATAATATAAGTTCATGAACAAAGAAAAACAGAAAAAAGTAATTATGAAAACCTTTCACAGCAATGACACGACCGCCGGTTGATAATGATCCAATATTAACCATCAGTACTTCACCCTTACTCAGTTTCTGCACCTTTGCAGCTTTCTTGCCACCTTCGGTACGTACACCAAGTAACCTTCGCAACAGAAAATATGCGATTTCTATTTCCGTGAATATATCTGGCAGTGTTCCTACCGCACCCAGAATATGACCCACTAACCGGTCACCGCGACACAATGTTGGATCAATTTTGGTCCCAACGCCAATTAAACCTGGAAATACGGCTAATTAGAACCTGTGCTTTAAATCTGGAAATTGAGAATTTCCTATTCAAATTTCAAAACTCCTACCTAGTAAAATTTGAGTTAAAACTACTAAAAAATACCCAGATCGAACTATTTTGTAGATTTTTAGTTAACAAATATTGATTTGCCGCTTACATTTCCCATTTTCAAAGAAGTTTATGTACAAGCGGAAACAAAAAGATCGTAGATGTTCCTCGCTACAAATCATTTCAATTACAGTCCAAAAAATTTTAACAGTTTGATGGAAACAAACCACCAGGTACAGCATATTGCAATTGATTTTGTTCAGCAAATAATGATACGACACGTGAAAATATAGGCCTGCACTGCACTTTACCATCAGTTGATTTTGAAACAATACCCGGTCTCACCTCAATTTCTTGTCCGATACGTAGGATTCCTAAAAATAATTTATAAATACCCTGGTATTATATGGAGCACTACTATAACATAAAGCAAATGGTTCCTTTACACATTCAAAATGATTCAACATTACGCAAGTTTAGTTGGTAGCAATGCTCTACTTCTATTTGAATTATTAAAAGCACGTTCGATTATAAATTTGAGCTAAAGCACTATTAACAACGAAAAGCAATGCATTACGCTCCAAAGTTTTGGACTTAGCAACCAAATGTTTAAGCAGTATTCTTCTAAAAATTAACATTCGAAAATCACCAACTGATCATAATAAATTTGCCATATTCAATGTCATTCAGACTCTTAAAAGATCAAGGTGAAAAATAAAACACCTCGTAAAATGGATCCACCGGCTACACCACCTTTGAGATTTTCAACTTCAGAACCCGGTTTATTCACATCAAATGAACGTATAACAATCAATCGAGCAGCAGACGAGAAATCTCGTAGAGGCACGGGTACTTTTTTGCAAATATACTCACAAACGACCTTAACATCATAAGAAAATATGCAATAATTTTCCCGTTTAGCAAGTATTTTCAAAAGGATCAAACAAAAAACTTCAAATAATTTAGGCAAAATCAGGAAATAAATTCTAAAATGAAATACAAACGTCGACGTTGTATTTTAGCTGAGCCGATATTGGAATAATTGGTGCACCGTCTGCTACGGTACCTTGAACAAAACTGCGTATATGTTCATACTGTTCTCTTGCCTGACTCTCCTTTAAAAAAATAAAAAGTGTAGTTTTAGGACCATAAGGAATGGGAAGTTAATTTTTTTTTCGAAAAAATTCCAAGGAAACGACATGCACCTTAATAATATCTATTTTATTTTGTAAGATCAATAAATGATTAAGCTGCATAATTTCCACCGCAGCCAAATGCTCTGAAGTCTGCGGCTGCGGACAAGATTCGTTTCCCGCAATTAAAAGTAGGGCAGCGTCCATAACAGCTGCTCCGTTCAACATTGTTGCCATTAGAATATCATGGCCAGGACAATCCACGAATGACACATGTCGGACGCATTTAAATTCACCTCCACAACCGGGTCTTTCACATGGGAATAGATCAGGAGTGCTTGAACCTGCTGACCTAAAATTATACAAGACATTAAAATGTTGAAAGTGATGCAATGACTAAATCCTCGTTCGTATAATTCATAGAAGCTGTTATGATCACTGAAGAGAGTCACACGAGATTATCCAATTTTGTTGGCCAAATCACTGAATACAATATATCGCATAAAATGAAAAATTCCGACAATTTCACTTGCAACTAAGTGTAACTGTAGTAAAATGTAATGTAAAATCACTTCATCATTAATTTGTTGGAATAATCCTTACAGACAGTGATACGAAATCGTGTGATTTGAAGAAACAAAAATTATCAATAAAGAAAGTAAACGTCAAACCCATAACTTTAAATTAGAAACTAGATATGTCCTAATTAAACGGATAAAACACCTGTAGCAATTCGGTCTTGGACAGGATTCATTTGTACAGCGATAAATTTTTGCATTGGCATATCCTAATTTGATAGTAATATTTCGTTCCAGCTCGTTCTTAAATTTAACTGTATGCACACCAGAAATAGCTTTTACTAAAGTGGATTTACCATGCGCCACATGTCCTATCGTTCCAATATTGATTGTTGCCTGTCGGCTGATTACCTGGAAATAGGAAAAAGTACTATTCTCCATGGAAATCTTTGAAAATCTTAACAGGAATCAGGAACTGAAAGCGACCACAAATAAACGGACTTCTTCTGTTAGTGGTGTCAGCATGTCTGGATCCAGCTTGCTGAGATCCTGTTTGGCCAGCCATTCTCTTTGTTCAACACCTTTTTTTGGTTCCCTATTTTCAGCTTCTTCTGAAATTTGCACTTAATAATTAGTTTGAAACAGCAAATTTCCAGTATACTTTGAATAATAGAAAACAAACCTATTTTATCATCCATACTTGAAACAAGTCCAAATTTCCTGTAATGCCCACGTAAAGGATTGAAAAACCAGTTGCGGTAATAAAAGAGTTAACGCAATGACAATTCAAACAACGACAATTCTGAAAACAGGACCACTTATCATTGATTAGAGGGACTTTCTTTATAATTGCTTCCTAGAATCCCACTTAATACTTTTCCAAAACTCAGTTTTCCATTTTTTTCAAATTTCTTTCAAACTCCTTTAAATATAAAAATAAAATAATTTTGGATTTATAAATCCGAAACTTTGTAAGTTGCATAAGCTTAATTTATTAAGCAAATTATAGCGTCAACCGGAAGATCAAAGAAGATCGAGATAGGAATTCACAGATAAGAAAATATAAGTAAATGGCTGAATCACCGACAAAGTGAAGGCAGAAGTTGATACTCAGGTTTTCCCTATTGCAAGTTTACTAGAAGAAGTCATTCCTTATCAGAACGACTAGAACAAACAACGGATGAAACCTCTTTATCACCCACCACCAAACCACTCTTGTACACCAATTATCCCACCAACACCCAACAGGCTGACGCAACTCTCGCGCAAGAGAGCTGCATTACGCTGCAAATTACCGTCATAGCAGCACAATTATGGGTGAAATCGCATGATTCTTTCATGGGTGAGAAACGGATAGATGGGGTCGTTTCTGTATTTAATGGAAACGGGGAGGGTGGGGAGGGGGAAGAGGTTGTAAACACGCGGTTTGGGTATTGGATACATTACTTGGCATATTGCTTGCAGATGGGGCTTGCTGCATGACATGCAACGTATAAGCGGGGTGCCTTTTTTATCAGAATTAACTCATTGATTTCCAACACGTTATGAAGTAGTTTCATGATTAATATGTCTTACAGTATCTACATCAATAAGAGTTAGTGGTAATGCGGACATAATTGTGAAGAGAATGCTTCACCAGATAGTGCCACAACTATCAGTCTTTTAATGATTTATTGTAAAAGGTAAGTTGTTCATCAGTGTGCTAAGAGAATTACAGAAAAATTGACGAGAAGCCTTCTTGAGCAAATGATAATGTAAGGTAAGGGCTAGAAAGGGGAGCATTATGTTGTAACATCCAATGTGAATAATTTGAAATAATTTCCTTCTTTATGAAAATTTGCGCCAGCATTTGATACCAAACTAGCAATTATCTAACACATGGATAAACTGAACAGCACCATGTGGAGTTATGCTACAGTTCTCTCAGCAAGATTTCTTTTTAACCTTCCTGATATTACCCTATTTACTCATTCATGCATGAATGAACTTCTAAAATGTTGGATCGTAATACGTCTTGAAGCGTGATGACATATTACAGTACATCAACATTAGAAGGCTGATGTCTTGGCACATCTTCCAGAGTAATCCATTTGCCACCCATAGCCTCAAAATCTTATTTACCTTAATATTTCTCTCTTATTTTGAATATACAAACATCATTTTTCTTGAAGCATTCATAATACACTCACATATCGATTTTCTTTTTCATATATCAGAATGTGGATGAATTAGTGTGGAGCTTATGGCTGTTCTCTTCCATTCTTTAGCAGCACAGTCATAAGAGGCAGTAGTTTTTGGTAACGCTACCACTTTTTGTCTTTTTTTTGCAGGGATAAATCTCTTGTTTCATTTTGTTACTGCGAATACTAATGGGTTGCAAAGTTTTTCAGTGAAAGAACATGAATCGCCAGCTACTTCATCCTGATGAAGACATATTTTTCACCTTCGCCTTGAATCTTGTTAATAAAGCAGGAACAGTAAGTTCTTGATGCTGTTTAAAAAATGTTGCAATCATACGGATTTGTATATCTCTCGTTTTAATTTTTGTAGCTTGTTCGAACTGCCTTCGAACAGCCATGTTCAGAAGTGCATACGAAAGTGTCGAACATCGATTTGGTGACAGAAACAGATCAGGCGGTTGAAAAAATGTTGATCAAGAATCTTTCGAAAGAATTTCCTGACCATAAGTTAATTTTTGTCAACACTTCTACATAATACCCCAGTTACATAATTTTTTTTGTAATCAAATCTTGGAATTGTAAGCATTTTCAGTGTATCTTCCGAATCTGCTTAAGACTTCTTGACATGTGAATGTCGAGTCTTGCACGATCTGAAAAGTTAATGTTTTAATTTTTCTGCTCATATATGCGACAAATTCTGGATATCTCTTGTAGTAACCACCGATTTGCTTCAAGTATAGACGTTTAGATAACTGCTGTAAAGTGTATCGCTACAGGTTTATTGGTGAAGAGTCTGTGGCAAGTGGTGCGAAAATTGATTATACCGATGCACCCACCTGGATTATTGATCCAATCGATGGCACCACAAACTTCGTGCACAGGTATTTTATATTATGGAAATTCTAGTGAGCTAATTTCCATTTTCTGCATCTGATTTCTCTTGTTCATTTTAAAGTTTCGGTATTTTAAAAGTCTAACAGAGCGCAGAATCTTAATCCTGACATTAATTTCACTAGCTTTGAAATTGCAGAATTCCAATTATTGCCATATGTGTAGGACTGGCTATTAAGAAGCAGTTGCGTGCCGGTATTGTTTATAATCCAATTACTAAAGAGCTTTATACTGCACAGTCAGGACGAGGAGCTTTTCGAAATGGTTTTCCAATTCATGTTTCTGCTACCAAAGGTACTAACTAAACATTTGCAGTGGGAAAGTTTTTTACAAAAAATTTCGTGCCGGACTCGGTTTTCTAGTATCAATCTGTCTTGCTGGTTATAAATTGTCTTTTCTGCAGAAATAAGTCAATGCCTACTTGGTCAGTCACATGGAATTCATAATTTGGCTGAATTTGGTGAAAAATGGTTGAAAATCACGTCAGATAACCATAGTCGGCAATGTCTTGCAGGCATACGAGGGTAGCTTTTACATGTCTGTTTATAATTGAATAAAACACATCAAGGTTTTCTTTTTATGAACGTCACGTTTAATGACATATTGTTTAAGTTGTCGATTTAATATCTTTAGTAGGGTTATGTAGAATTTCACGTTTTAGTTCTAATATTAGTATTTTCTGGACTCATTTGCAAGCAGCTATGCTTTAATTGTCAAGAAGGATAATTTCCATAATCTCCAAGATCAGATGGCAGTATTACTTTCTATATCATTTTGTTTTAAACTTAGTATTCCCCAACCTTTTCTTGACCAAGAACCACTTTGGTTTTATTACTTGTAGCAGAGACTACAAGGTTCGAGAATAATAAATTCTCTTAATCGAAAATAGATTTCAGTCAAGGATTCTAACGTATTAGTTTGTCAAACATTAATAAGAATAGTTGTTGCCTTTTTTCTACCAACTCCACCGCATCCCTCATGGATTATACATTCTCGCGGATCATGGTTTAAACCAGTTTGTTTGTTCCTTTTGTAGAGCCAATTCCTAACCTTCGTATAGATAGAACAGCCTCTTGTTGTTCATTTAATCACTACTATGTCTGAAATGTTGATTTCGGAATCTACAACCGTTGTTTTAATCTGAATACAGAATTTAAAAAATAACTTGATTTGTTATATTTACAAATGTTCTCTTGATTTAGACATCGTTCATTCGGCTCTGCAGCTATGAATATGGTCTATGTAGCTCAAGGTGGACTGGATGCGTATATTGAGTATGGTCTCCACGCATGGGACATGGCCGCTGCTGGGATCATTGTTAAAGAAGCCGGTGGTGTGTTATTAGATCCAACAGGTAAATAATTTTCAGAGAAAATATTTTTGTTCTATGAGACATCTGTTTTTCCAGAGCTAAGTTTGATTGTGATGCTACCTAACTTAGAAATTATTCATTCATTTGCTGGATATTCTCCTGTTTTTCCGAACGCTATGTAAGGCTTAGAAAATGGGAATTGTTTCATTTTTTTAAAAAAAATTTGAAAACATTTCATTTTTTTAAAAAAAATTTGAAAACATTGTCGATTCTGAGATTTTGGTATCTTCTCCACTGTTGAAAAACTAATCGTTTGGCTTAATTCCTATATACGCGATTTGTTTGGTAAATAGTTTAAGCTGTCAAGGATTGCAGGGGGCGAATTTGACATTATGAGCCGTCGAATTCTTTGCACCTCAACTCCCGAGCTGGCTAAGGCAATACGATCAACTCTCAGTCATGTTGAGTATGAGAAAGAAGGATGAATTCTAATCGCATCATCTCTTTTTTGTTATTCTTGACGTTACGCATTCGATTATTGCTATCTTGTTTTTAATAAATTAGGATTAGAAATTCATTCCATTCTCTATTATTTTATCTCTAATAATTTTTATTTCCTAGCCCACTAAAAAAGTTTCTTTCCTCATAATATTATGCTGGAAAAATATTTGTTCAGAAAATGTTTTTTCTTTTTATAGCTGTTAGAGCCGTTGTTTCATTTTGCATTATCTATTCAATTCGAAACCTTTATTCTAGACGGATTCGTTAAATTTAGGTTAATTATCGCTGCAATTAAGTATCTATAAATGATTTGTCACTGATAAGCATTTGTAATCATTCAGCGATCAAGAGAACTAATTAGAAATTATGACTAGAAAGGTTTTACTTTGGTATTTTCATGTTCAGTTGCTTAGATGTATCATAGATACTTGCACCTATGTTAATCGATGAAATAAAGTAGTAAATAATATCATTACCCCTTAGATCCCTCTTTGGTTGTGACGCCATCCTTATTTCTTTCATTGAAAAAATTTTTTACTTATTTTCATGGATTAGCTTATGTTCTCAAAGATACGTAGAAGGCAAAGAAAACTTGAAGGGTGCTATGCGTTTTTATAAATGTGGCGTTAGTTTTTAGAAAGATTATTGTATGCCATGCAGGATGAAAGTGCTGTTTAGGAGAAAAAATTTTAACGTGTTTCATCATTTTCGGTGTTTTATAAGATAAATAAATTGCTGAATAATGATGAGCGATACGTATCCTGTTGAGGTTAGTTGTATTTCTTTTTCTTTTTTTTTTTTTTTTTTTGAATATCAGGATGCCTTCGATCTTTTTCCCTAAAAACAAACCTTCCATTGATACCAGAGTTTTAATTTCTGGAGCAGATTATTTTATATTTTCATATTAGTGAAGGGGCTTATTCATTTGTGTATTTTAGAATTCTGCGTCTCACCTAGTGCCTCTCAGTCAGGAAGTTCAAACTATTAGCAAAGAGGTTGGTGTATTCAACGATTTTTTTTACTTGTTGCTAATAATCCTGTATTCAAATTTCATTTGTAAAATTCTAGAGAAATTTATTGGGAGTTCTTTTTTCGGATTTTTAAAGAAAATAGAATTCTAATTATATAGTGGGTTGCAGCTAAGTGCATAAAGCACTTCTGATAGTAAATTGACTCATCCTTCTATCTGTGTTCCTTTTGGCTTTCCCCTTCAAATCATTAAATCCAACTGAATCCAATTGGATAATCAGAAATTATTAGAACACGATCAGATTCATCTTAACATGATAATGGCTAATAAAGTGCAAAAATATTTTTTTAGGCTTTGGATAATATAATTGGTAACAGCCCATACTGGCATGTTACAACAAATCAGTGGAGCCAACAGGCTGTAGAAACAATTACCACTAATCTTGTAAAGCTCAACAAGCCTTACAAATATATTGGTGAATACTTCCATCATGTTACTGCTGCCGATTTCTGCCTTTGCATTTTTTCCACTTAACCAGTTGACTTTAAGAAGTTTTTGATTATATTTTTCGTCTGTAGGTTTTTGTTCTGTGTTATTAATCACAGTTTAATTGTCGCTAGTAAAGTGTCATAAGGAAGATGGAGAGTAAAATAAGATTTTTAAAACTTGACTAACATGGATTCCGCACTAACATGGATTTGCTTGTTCTTACTTTTTTTTTTCTAGTAACCTGTGTGATCATGCAGACAAATACTGGAGCAGGTCTCAGCGTATCGAGCACTTGCTACTGGGACAAGGCAACCGACCGTAAATAATTTCGGATTTCTTTTCCGTTACTCTTTTTTATTAGATGAACTGTCATCTTCAACCATTTATTTGTAATGCAAGGATTATTTCATGAAATATGGAATTTCCATAGTCGTGT
The DNA here is from genome assembly GCF_000183805.2 of Loa loa. Taxonomy (NCBI): domain Eukaryota; kingdom Metazoa; phylum Nematoda; class Chromadorea; order Rhabditida; family Onchocercidae; genus Loa; species Loa loa. Next base: position 318,919 of record NW_018108200.1, read on the forward strand.
TTCTCTTTTTGCATTTTTTATAGAGTCATATCATTATGGTTAGTTTCTTCACTTTATGTTGTTTAAAGTAATTTATTTTTGTTTTCAGTGTCATTTACAGTTCGATGGGAAAACAAAGCAGTTGTGACAATTGTTAATGTCTTTGCTGTCGCCATATGATGGAGCCGAATATATCGCAAATGTCATTATAATCAGTGTTCATGATAATTTATATCATTTATAGCTATTGTTTGTGTTATCCGTAAAGCTAAGAACATCGTATTCTCAAATTTTCAACGTTGTTCTATATTTTACGAACTTTTTTTAGTGAAGTAATCTTTTCACTCTTTCCCGTATCCCTTTTTTTCGTTGTTTCGGCGCCTTGTTAAGATGTCCATTTACTTTATTCCTTGCTTTTAAGTAAGTTTCGACTTCATACATATCTTCAACTTCTTTCATCTTACGTTCCATTATTTTGTGGCGTATATTTCAGGATTCTGTATCAAGAAACAGGAATAATTCAAAATTTTTGAATGTGCTGCTTTGTGTGATATGAGGAGCAATATTTCATCTTGTACCAAGTGTGAAAATTTTGCTGCATCTTTGTTAATGGGTGTGGGAACGACATGAACAATAATAAAGTTCTCATAAAGGGAAGTAATAAATATAAAGGAAATTATAAAAGGAAATATAAAGGAAATAAAAAAGGAAAGTCGTTTCAAAAATTACATAGAAAACTATATTGGAGACAATTCGAAGTCAGTTATTAGCGCACACCCATCAGCGGCAAACTGCAAGCATCGTTTGATGTGTCGTGTTAGTGAAGGGATTTGCAGAATGGCAAAACTAAATTTTATACATTTTATAAGGTGATTTAAGGCAGGGTAGTTCATCCTTGTCTTTTTTTGGAATTTCAATCTATTAGTAATCGTTATCCGTTCATGTATGTGATCTGTTCGCTCTGATTAATTCTGCAGAGTGTCTTTACGTACTTGGCAGTTTTAAAAGTATTTTTCATCATCTGTTAAGTTTTTAGCTTCTACGAGCTACTGTTGAGAAGTTTCGAAGTTCTCTGTCTTCATTTCATTGCTCATTTGTTTTTTTTCCGTTATTTGTCATTAGCGTTCGAGCACCAAATTGTCATTTTGAATTAAGAAACAGTAAATTTTTGATAAAAGCGCATTGTTACTTTCACGGATAGTAGCATGTACCATCATATAGCGGAGACACAATATGGTTGTGCAGTATTTTGTTTTGACGGAGGGTATCTAGTGTCAAACAAATTGTAATATGATGTAACAGTTTATTCAATATCACTTGTATGAAAATTTAAAAGGATCGATCTCCAGCAAAGGACCGATTTATGTTGTTATATAAGCTGAAGAAACTTGCATGGAAATCTGGCATCATAATTGTGATTTCTTGTACATAAAGATTATCGGAAGAATCTGTAATATATCCTTAAGTGGAATGTGCTGCTGGTGGCCAGCAATAAACCACATAATAATAGAGACAACTTGATTCATAATATGGCTTTTGTAAATTTTGGGAAATAGTTTTAACTGTTGTGACTGAGTTAAAATATCGAGATTACCAAGCATAGGGATAAGAATTAAAACAAGTCTGGAGTTAATTTTTACAGTAAGGGAATTGCCGTTTTTTTTTACATTGAAAATTTTATAGGAATAAATTCATGCGTTAGGATTAGGGAAATGTACAACGTCAAGCACACGGAAAACAAAACGTGGTAATGGAAGTAATAGGTACAGACGAAAACGTTTCCGGATTCTGGACTACTGCCGATAGAAAATTTAGATCTCTTATATTTATAACCAAATCCATAACCTCTCATCCAGAAACTCATCTGACCGACAACGCAGGTAGGAAGTCCGGAGACTGATGAGTAAGATCGATTTAAAGGCTTTATTGCCCAACAAACTTCGAATCTAATTTCATAAGGTATATGAATTTTATCTGATGATAGGTACTGTCAAAGTAGTGTTTAGTTTCGTGATTTTGAAATGCATGAAACAAAACATTCACGTGCTTCAATCGGCAGTAAAAGTACCCGTCAAAAAAGTAACGAACAAGACAAAAAAGCGACTCTTTGCTTCAATTTTTTGCTTTACGAAAGCCACTGCCTTTTCTCACGAACATATGCACACATTTCTCCGTTGAAAACAGTATCACAGGAAGGCCAAAATATGCAAGAATCACTATCACTCCAACATAACAGTCCAACGGCCGTGAAGAATATTATGGAGCAGATATAGCATGGCCTGAAATAATGATGTTCATGAAAATGCTTGTCAATCAATAGAATGGAGTATTAGGTAAATTATCATATTTTGAATTACTACTGTCCAGAATTGAAATGAATTATTACCGTCCACACCAAGTAGCAGGATCCTTACCAATGCTTTTTTGGTACTTGATATGAATTTCGACGAAATATTCCTATATAGAATAATAAATTCCAGTCCATGATGTATAACGCTGGACAGATTTATAGAAACAATCGAAAAACTTATTTGGAAAAGCAAAAAAAGACATTGTGGTATTAAAGAACTGATACATATATAAGGTTTACGGAAAAGTGAAACAGTTTTACATTGTTTAACTTTGTCGCTTCATATTCAGATGAATTCATAAATAAAAGGTTACATTGCATACATTACAGATGATTTTAAAGCGTCTATTATATCTATAATACATCTACTTAGGGCCCTTCCCAAATATTCGTTTGCAAAGCCTAGATACGAAAAAAAAAATTTTATATTCTATCTTAGAAATAGCTCAAAGCTGATTCTTATAACTACGCAGGAAATTGTCAAAACAGCCAGTCCATGATCAATTGGCATTGAAAACACATTAGAAAGATTGGGAAGATTTATAAACAAGTTTTCACGAAGTGACAAACAATCAGAAAAAAATATCGTTCTGAAATACTGTCTTCCCTTGCTACAATACAACACACTCATTCCATCATTTCTCAACTACAATGAGATATAAACGTGAGTTGTATTAAATAAAAGTAGACGATAAGTTGCTAATTGAGTAGAGGAGCTGCAAAACATTTCCCAAAGTCGGACTTCCAGCATGACAAGGTAATGGTCAGTGTTGATCTACTGCCACTGTAAATCTCGACGAATCATTACACTTCAGAGATATGCTTAACAAATTAAATACACCAAAAACTGCAACAGATTTCGTCAAAAAAAAGAACCTAATTTTTCTCTGCGATAATGCCTAACCATACTTTAGACAACGCTTCAAAAGTTGGACGGATCAGATTGTGAACCTTTGTCTTATCTGCCATATTTACCTGACCATTTGCCGAAAAGCTACTTCATTCAACCTTAACTTTGCAGAGGAAATGTTTTCACGAGCACTTCGATGCTAGAAATGTTTTTTCTGTTAGGAGCTATCGTCAAGTCCCAAAACACTTTTGGGAAACGCGCGGGAGTTTACATAAGAATAAATAAAATTATTGCTCCCTGACAAAAACCGCGATCTATTAGGTATCCTCCCTGATTTTTCCTATGTTTTGTTGTTCAGATAAATAAAGAGTTGATTAAATGACGGAAGACAAACCTTCTTTCCATAAAAAATCCGATAACATAAAACCACATGAAGAGAGCTTGATCAATGATAAATGTTGGATGAAGCCAATGCTTGGGTATAAGCAGTACGGGAATTAGCCATTGCAAACAATACATTTTCCGCACTCTCTGAAATCGCCTGTATTAAGCAAATTTCAAAAGAAATTGGAAACCATGACAATCCGAAGATACCTCTTGTATCCTAGCTCACTACCACCACACCATTTCATTATTCAGCTCAGAAGGCTAAATGCTCTCCACGGACCCAAGAAGCTAAAATTATCCATCTGTCAAAATATTTTTTTGAAATGTTAAGTAGTTATGACTCTATCTTATGGTAGCTGATACAAACAGAGAGACTTGATGACAGCTTTATACCCTAATTAGATGACAACGGAGTATGACTTGAAATATTACGTCATGTAATTTCTTGTCCAGCGCTCATTAAGTAGCCCTCCAACTACCTCGTTCATTAACCTTTGCTGAACAAGACGGGAACCGTTCTGTTATCCTGGAATTGAAATTATGCTCTGCCCCACAAATACATTCCTCACGAAATTAGTGTCAGGGACGAGGCGGGACTTCAAATTTCTAATTTCTTTGTTGAGTAGTTCGGTTTACCGCAATGTTTCGAGAATTAACTCATTTGAAAAGAATCATAATCACTTCTTGTCACTCATCTTTTACACTTATTTTCCTGCTTCATCAAATGTTTAATTTCTGAAAGATACATTCATTTCATTTCTCATTTCCCTTTCTATAATCGGATGTGGACGGATTACGCCGGATGAAATTGTCTGGTGTTATTTGTAATTAACCGGCTTTGTTAATAATTGATTAGGGAAACATTTTAAAACAACAAGGTATTTATTTGAATGTTTATCCACAAGAATAGCTTGCCTTTCTTTCCGGCTGTATGTCGTGCTGGCATTTGCTGACATACAGTATATTAGAAAAGGATAAAAAAATGGAATACAGATAACCGAAAGTGTTTTCAGGTGTTGACTTATCTTGATTTATTTCATACTTTTTCAATATCCAGTCTTCTTTTCATGGCGATGTCTCATTGTGCGAAGTTTTTGTTAGACATTCAAGGTTTTTAATGAGCCTGAATACTGATTTAGCCAAGAATAGGCTAACTTTATTTCAAGTTGAATTGAAATTTGTGAGGATTACTTGGAATGGTGTTTTGAAAATAATGTTCTATGCAAATTAAATTCAAGAAGTAGTATTTCATAAAGTTCTCGTAAAAATTTAGCAAATAAAAGCCAAAGCAGATAGCATTTCCAAAATATCTGTGCCACAATTCATTTGTTGTTTGAATCTATCGAATCCGATTTTTAGATTAACTGTAGTTCTTTATGAATTGCTTGCTGAGTGTTATGATTCACTGCTTCCTGTCTGTTTTCTTCAAATGATTGCTATTTTACTCATTATTGCATGTCAAGTCACAAAAGTTTGACAAATATGTAATTTCAAGGAGCAGTCTAATAGCTACCACCGAGAAATCTTGGAAGAAGGAACGAGATAGATGGAGAAGTGATGTAGGATATTTAGGCTATAGAAGATAACAGATAATTGGGAAATAATTCATGAATGTTTTGGTGGTTGGGAAGAAGGAGAGAAATTCTACTGCTCTGTTTGGATGATACATCTGAAGGCATTATTTATTATAATATCAACATGTGTTATAATAAATTTCCGGTATCATTCGGGCTTATATTTTTGTGCTCAGCCTTTTATTTATTAAGGGGTAGTAAATAATGAATGATCTTTTTCACTGCGACCTTTACACTTATCTTCAAAAGATAGAAGACTATGCTGAGAGGACAGGGTAGCGTATATTCTTGAGCCTAGAAGATGAAATCGATCATCTCATATAAACGATTCGTGCTATATTTGATTCTTAATTACGCCAGTAATACTCACCCACTTCCTGACAATACCTTGTTGCTTTGCACTGTCGCCGGTTGATTGTCTGGTAATGTCGCGCTAATAGTCGTGCAATTTTGGCATGCAAACTGAAATCTTAGTAAGTAATTTGTAGTTTACATGTAAAGAAACATTGCGGGTTTAATTTTAGACATATGATTAGCTATTAAAGAGTGCAAAATATATTGCAGGATACTTGTTTGCTATCCATAGCGCTACAAATTAGGTTTACATATAATGCTTGAACCTGAACAGTAGCTAATTCTGTTAGTTTCAGAAGAATACAGAAGGTAGGCTATTTCTGCAATTTAACTATTTTTAAGCAAATTCTATTTTGTAAAACAGGCTGTAATTGGTTATTAAGGTCTAGCGAGTATCGAAACATGAATCCTCTCTGTTCTCATAGAAAGTTTATCCGTAAAAACTTATAAAACCCAATACATTTTCTATCGATTGATGGAAATCTGATATGTTTATCACAGAGACTTCGAAGAGCTTCCAAAAGGATTGCGTCGATTAGTATTGGCCAACAAAATTCGAAGAAGTTACTACCATCTTGATCAGTGGTTCATAATTTCTAAAGTTTAAAGTCTATAAATTTTACTCGATACATAATCACAATTCGGTAACATCGGTTTTGACGTTTGGGAATCTTTAGTTGTTGAGGGAATACCTTGTTTTTAAAAATTAGAAGCCAAGACGATAAACTCAGCCTGTTCAGTAGTTCCCTTTGTGTTTCACCAACAATTTTTAGAGTCGGTAAAATATATGTATGTAAAAACCAGCCAACAGGTAAATCAACTTTGAAAGTGAGCGAAACTAACAAATCGAGCCTTTACTGAATGGCATGCTGCTGCTTAAATTTGCTTGGAATTACTAAAATACTTTCTAACTGCTTGGATTTTATAGATCTAATTTTGCTAGACAACGTTAGATAAGCAAAAATTTTATTCCAGATGGTTAAGTCTTGTGAATTATTTTTTAAATTATTTGCATCATTCCATCAAAAGATGCTCGAGAAATATCTCAAAACTAAGCCTAAGGAATGTAGAATTCAAAAATAACATATGTACATAGAACTGCATTCATTTAGTTCTTATATTTTATTTTGAAAGCAAGCCAGTAATGCAGACAAAGTATCATGGAACTCGGTTCTATGGAATAAATATTCTTTTGTAGTATGGAGTTATTGATTGAGATTATTATTAAGAGTAAGTTTTATTTTTATTTCTAATTTCATTCCTAAGGAATAGAAAACAATTTTGGCATCTTGCTGTGAGAGCACTTGTCAAAAAAGCTGAGTGCAGTGAAATAAGATTAATGCAATTTGATTTTATTAAGCATACTCAACTGCCTTATTTACCAACCTTTGCTGCATCCTTCTTCATCTTTTTTTGTTGAATTCTGAAGAAAATGCTAAGCATAAAATTATTAAAACAAATGGTAGAAAAGAAAAATTAAAAATGATATCGAGAAAGTTGAAAACAGAAAATTAAATGAGCATAGGGTGGGAAGAAAAGAGCAATGAAAATAATATAACGAGAGAAAAATCACTGAAGTCAATATTTTGAGGGCCGATAAAATCAAATGTAATTCACCGAAAATTGAAAAAAAAGGAATGAAACTCAAACTGATGCAAAATCTGTTAAATTTGAAAACAATGTCTCCTTTGGCGGTAAAATAAATGAAGTTTTGATTAGTGATGATGGAAGCTTGCAAGATTCGATGACTGTCTTATGAGCAAAAAAACATTTCGACTGGCAATAAATCTAAAACCAAATATTTGACCAAATATTTAATCATTCGATGCTTATTCAACCAGATTTCAAAAGACTAGCATTTTATGGGTAAATGGAGCTCAGCCATAAAATACTAACCCTTTGAGTGTGAAAACCTAAAATTAGATTTTCAAATTTGGAAGCTTTAAGAATTTAAAACTTAATCAGCAACACATCGGAAGTTATAGTTCTGGGAGATAAATCAAAGTTTCCATCATTATTGCGTTAAAGGTTTTGCTTTATTCCAGTAAAAACCTTGAAAATGAAATCTCGGTAGCCAATATACCTAAAATTGAACCTTCTATTGGCAAAAACATGAAAATAGTAAAGTTTTAATTAGAACGTTTGAGCATACGACTTTAACTACCGAGTTAGTAATTGAAGTAACCATTGTTGACAGCCAAAATTAGAGTTTCTCGTAATGATACTGGAATTCCATTTTCAACTGGCAGTTTATTTAAAAGTACGGTTGCATTTAATAGATCCGAAACTGAACCTTTAAACAAGAATGCAACTGGAAATAAGATTTCAGCTAACGCTAAAACGGAGAACGAAATTGCTATTGCCAATTTTCCTAAATCACTATGTTCTTCGATCAGTACAACAATTGAAGTAACAAATTCGAAGGGTAATTGGTCTAAAACTTATGGGTCGTGTCGTTCATAAGTTCAGAAATGAAACATTAATTAACAGTAAATTCAAAAACGTCTCTGATAGAGGTGCTTCAACAATCAATAAAAATGAAATTTTGTTGGTAAGCTCTAAATTAGGAGTTTTAGCTACGACAAGTCCAAAACTGATACTTTGACTATCAATAAGCTTGATTTCGCATGATGGAATGTTTGAAGAGATTCAATGAATTGCTGTAAATCTGAAATAAAAATCTCGACGAGTAGATTTTCTCAAATTGGAGTTTTTTTAAAGGATGATAATAATCTGGAAGCTAGAGATTCTGCTGTTGCTATTTGCAAAAATATTTTGTTTGGACAATTCTGATACTGAAGATTTATCTAAAACTGATATTTCGATCGATTACAAATCTGACAATAGAATTTGAACCATTATCTGCAGTTAGTTGTTTCCTGAAAATGCTACACATTAAGTAAGTTCAAGCTCAGTTCGGTGTTTCAAGAATCAAGTTCTTTATAATTTGAATAATTAGACTTAAGATTATGCCTAAGTTCATTGATGGTACCCGAGGGTGACGGAGGTGATTACTGAATGGTATAGCGATTGTTTTTTAATGCAAGTAGAAAGCATTTATCCTGCAACTCAAACTACTTTATGAGGACTTTACTTCAGTTTTATTTTATAGATTCCATTGATCTTATAAACAGATCGCCTATAATAGTTTAACCTAAACTATGATTTAACTTAGTTCTAGGTTTTTCTCAACCAGCTTAAAAGAAAATCAAAAAATCTAGAATTAAAATGAATGTAGAAAACAAAACTTACTTTTCCCGCATTTTTTATTCTTTACTCATTTCCTTTCAATTTAATTTCAATACTTTATTATTGTACTCTGTTAAAAACACTGGGATAGATGTTTTCAAAAATTGAATATTAATGAGATCAGATATCCCAAATCACCATTGTTAAAATAAATTCGTTCTAATCTATTCTAAAATTTTTTTTGGCTATGTTTGAGAAGTGTAGAAATATGATAAAGCACATTTCCAAAAGCTGAATTATAAAAATTCAAATAGCAATAGAAGTGAAGCACAAACATTCCGATAACCATATTTCAGATTATTACCAGTGATGAAGTTTTCAAATCCTTGAAATTATTCCTATTCAGTACTCAGACTTCTTAGTAGTAGAGGTCGGTTCCCTACGAAATATTTTATAAAAAACAATTGCATAGAGTTGAATAGTAACGAAAAACTGTGGATTTCTCATTACTTTCTCTCGAAAAATTCATCTTATTCTAAACGAGATAGAATCTAACCTACTAATTCCTCCAAGATAATTATGCTAAAGCGTAATCAATATTATAACAATAACGTATGATTTTGTTGTAAAAGTCTTCTGATATTTCTCTAATGTTAATATTTGAGTTTTATGAACAATTGAGCAAGGAATTTTGTGATCCTCAACAGTCTTTTAGAAGTAGCAAATAATGTCAAACAACATCTATCAGGTATCATATTATCAAATGACCTTTGTTGTGACGCGATGCAAGTTGAGAACGGATCTTTATTTTCATAGTTTCTATATATTATGTGGTCAAAAATTTTTTGAGTTGTCAATGTTAGACTTAATGAACGCTGCATGAAGAACAGAAGCAATTTCACAGCCAAAAATTCTAGTTTTAAATTTTATTGGCAAAATTTCTGGAGGAAGACAAGCAAGGCTTATCCCTTTCTCTGCTCAGATGTATCAAACCAGCACTTATCGCAGTCCTGGCATTTCATTAGTTACCAGAAAATTCCTTAAAACCAAAAGATGCTAAATTTCATAATCAATAATCCAACATTTTTGACCTATCTCGGAGCACACCTTAAATTCCAGTTTTTAGAGGAATGTTTAGTACGGGAAAGGGAATTAATCTTTCATTCAGAACAAATTTCCTCAAGTGTTAGAAAGTGTTCAATGACATTAAAGAGTCATAATCTCGATGCAGGTTGCCTGAAAATGACACTCGTTGCAAAGCAACTTTTTAACTTTTTTTTCGTCTCTTTATATGATTGCACCTGAAGGGTACTTGGTTTGGCTCGAAGGATTAAAGTACACTTTCTATTTTAATGTTATAGACGTTTCCCAACATCTAAGAACGAAGACGAATAAAATATCTGACAGAACGGTTATTACTAAAAAAGCGGAAAGGTCCGTAAAGATCATTTGATCTAGTCGGCCCAAACTACATCCAAATTCAAAATCGAAACGCTTCAATGCAATGGAAGTATGGAAAAAATTATCGCCTATCATCTTTCCCGCCATATAACGTTAAAAATAACCAATCGTGCATCAGCCTTCTCCCAAAAAATAATGATGGATAAGTGAGGAGAAACATGAACCACTGCATGCAGCCGAATAACTGGCACACAATTCGACAGCATCCTCCGAGTTTTTTCTCCGAAAATTATGAAACATTATCCCTCGTTATTCAAGATAACTTTCCTGGTTTCTTTTAGCCTAATTATTACGAAAAGATATGCCATTACAACTTTTACCATATAATCTGAATCGCTTTCAAACAGCTAGGAGCGCCAAATTCCACGAAAGTAAAGAACAATTTTAAAATGATTTGTCGACATTCTTTTCTCTCTCAGGTAGCTTCAATTTTATGACGGACTTTTGGAACTGTTTGATCATTAAGAAAGGGTTAGAAAACAAAAGAGAATGTGAAAAGTTAGACTTTCAGTATCTATTTGTTTTGTCAAAAATTCCCTTTCAAAAATACCAAAAAGCTGTAAATTTCCTTCTGGCACTAAAGGAAAACAGGTGATCCTACATGCGTAATTTTTATGTTTGAGAGGCATTCTTTTTTTAGTAAAATGAAGCAAATTTGATTTAAATATCCATATCCTTATACAACAATAACAATGGCCACGATCAATCTGTTAAACAATGAGAGCTGACGACAGCATGACAATTAAAAAGTAAAAGAATTATCAAAACTGCGAAGGGAACAACGACAATTTCAAAGAAAACTAAAACCCTTAAATTGAAAAACAAATCTTTATAGTTATGAAAACAGTAATAATATAATATCATTATCAATAATAGCTTAAATTAAAAACCGACCGACACATAAAAACCGTAGACTGCGGCTTTGAGAGAAATGAGGTGTGTATTACGTAGTACAAAATAGGAATTAAATGATCTTTTTTCTATTGCAAAGTAGGAGATAGAACCAAAATTGAAATGGAAAGATTTTTCACTTCTTAACTTTGGAAAAAAAATGAAGCAGCAGTACCTTAATATTCTAAATTAACTTAAATTAATTTAAATAGAGCCGAAAATTTAGTTTCCTGGACCCAAAATGAATACCTTCGTAGCATTATGCATTTCGCTGCAGCTAGATCAGACCAAATAATACCGAATTTGATGTAAATTGTAATGGTTTTTCATTATACTTTAAACAGCTTAGTTTAAAATCATACCGGAAGCCATTCAGATCTCTCAAGGAGGAAAAAGATTCAAAAAGTAAAATGTCGAAAACAGCAACAGCTAATGCATAAAATACAACAAACGAACAAAATGTGAAAAATATGGGTAGTAGATTGTAACGAAAAGACGTCACCACGTCCTACACGCCAAATTTAAACAATGGTATGACTGGATGCTTTTCCTGCCCATTCAGACAGCATCAACACTATGTTTAGTATGGCGCGAAAACTCCACGACGCCTGTAATAAATCCAAGTTTATCAAAAAGAGTCAAATCAAAAAAAACTTCGTCAAAAAACTACTCGGATTTCAAATATGGGCCTGAAATAAGCAGCAAACCACAGAAAAAGATATGAATAATGAAATTTGCATCTATAAATTCGAAATCAATAAATTTGCTTAGAAAATTCATTTATTACTAAATATTACCTTGGCGGCCGCCTAGCCCGATAACCGGCATAGATGTACTTCACGATTACACGTGTGCCTCCACGGCCACGTGTACGCGGTGGTCGGTTTGTGGTACTTACACCAGGCCGATTTGTTCGTTTGGCACAAACCTAAAGCTACTCAAGCATTAAATTCCAGGACAAGAAGAGAAACGGACCATCTATTATTTATAATAGATTTATTTATTATTATAATGGATTTATTTATTTATAATGGAAATTTCGAAAAGAAAAAAACTAGCTTTGATTTGCCGGCCTCGGAACAACGATTCGTCAAGAGCTAGAGCAGTTTGAACAGCTTCTTTATCAGCAAATTCAATGTAAGCAAATCTAAAAACATGATTTATTCGACATTTATCTCAAATACCCATACCAAAAAAACCCTATTATAAATAAAAAGTTAAGTGATCAAAACAATCATATTTTTCCGGAAATGATTAAAAAATCTAGTTGCAAAATCATTCCTTTAATCCAACAAGTGGAAGTATAAGGAACCAACTACATATGAAATTTAAGTCACTTCATGTTTTATTGAAACAACGAAGTGTCCCAGAAATTTAGTCTCTTCCCTGTAACACAAGGCTAACTAATATGAAGCACACATACCCCTTTGGATGACCAGTGAATTTATCTGTCAAGATTGTTACTCTATTTACGGAACCGCACCCATGAAAATGAGCTTCCAATTCCTCTGCAGTCGAACAATAATCAACCTGTAATAATGATGGCGTAAGGTCAAATTCCACAAAAAATCGAATTTTCCTAAATTTCGCTTCAGGAATTTAACAATGCAATAACATTCAAAGATTAAAAAAGGAACATGTAAATAAAAATATAAGTCTATACATTTCCCACATAAACAGATCTACTGTCTGCTTCAATTTTATCTTCAATCGACGCCACACTTTGGGAAGTATTACTGCCGGTGCTCATATTCATCTGTTTTTCAACATCACTTTGCATTTGGCGTATTAATTGAGCCTCCTCTTCAATTTCTTTCATGCGATTTGTTAAAGCCTCCATATCCTGAAATACATATGTTAGACACAGCATATGATACTCCGAAACAAGCTTATACAGTAGCACCGCAGAAAATTTTTACGGAAAGCTTATTCTGGCAATTTCTCAATAAGCGACTGTACCGTTGACAGAAATCAACAAGAATAACATTTGACGAGCTGGGTTAGCTTAAAGTTAGTACTTGTATATATATTGACTAAAATATGCGAAGATATCAGCATGGGCAGCATGGGCAATAAAAGAAAACAATAATAAAGCTAATCACTTAGAACTGAAAATAAAGCAATGTTATGCCGTAGAATGCGTAAACAATACCGACGAGACTTTAATCAAACTTACTGGATCTTCACTCATGTGATCCGTGGAAGTAAGTAAATCACTACCATTATCCAAGATATCGTCTTCCTCAATACGAATATCACCTTCATCTGCTGGCGTCCCTGTCGCCATTTTGCTACTGCAGCAAAAAACTAAAATCTTCGAGAAAGTCTAGACAATGCGAAAAGAGAACAAATCTCCCTGTACATACTTCAGTACTTAAACATCAGTACTCGTATCTTGCCTTTGTTTGTTAGCTCACCAAAGCTAAGTGAAGCTAGTAGCTTAACAACTTCTGGCAAATTAACATTCCTACTGGCTCAATTTCGGAAGAGACTGGTGACAGCTCAACAACTCCCACAGTAGATAAAGTTGAGTCACAAACGCGAACTGCGTTAAATCTACCACCACATCCATTACGAAACCTATTCGAACCACCTCTCAATACATTGCAGAAACCCAGTCCCCCGCCATCTCTCCTACCGTCTCCCCCCAGCCGCATCCCACAGCAATGCCCGACAACCGTGTACAGTTTCTTTAAACTACACTAAGATTGTTTTCGTTGTGTGAAAATATCCCATCTACTGCAGCGAAACAATTTTTTATTTGTAAATCCCATCGATCTTCTTGCACTTTGTTTACTTAATCAGTGCTTGTAACTGGTTAAGATCTAATATCGTTTTACCTTTCTTGCTCATTATTCGTCCTGTATAGTGGAGTGGAATTTCCCAGTATGTTTTGAACTTCAATAAGATATCGAGCTGCTGGAATCTAATAGCACCAGTCAACAGATGGGTGAACTTTGGCTGATGCCGTTAAGAAATGGCATGTACGATATTTGACGATGTTACCTTGGCTGTCTCCTCTGGATCATCTGTGACTTTGTCGTGATCTTCTCTGATCCCATCAGTGTCTGTGACTCAAACTGGTCATCCTTTGTTATACTGCACAATCATTTTATTTCTGTTTGCAACTTCATTCCGATCATCCTTACCGAGTAATAATATCGAAGAATACTTCACTCAGTGCCATAAAATGGCTATGTGCAGTGGGCCGCGTAACTTGCAAGCCCTTTTTGTGTGTTGAATTCATATTCTAAATCTTCCGCATTGTTCTACGACCACAGCAACTAATTTGGGTTATGAAAGGTGAGGGGCTTTCTGCTCTCTGATTCGTATTCTACTTCGTAATCTTTTATAATCTTTCATTTACACATTTGCAGATCTTATCAGATTTATAGTGAAGCACTGTATGCTGACACAAGAAATTACATCCTGAAGGCAGTTTTTTTAATTTAAATAATTCTTGTAGAGTTAGGAATGCCAGTCCACTTTACAACCAGTGATTTGTCGAAGAGCATATCAAGAAATAATAATTTGTTTCAGAAAGAATGCGAACTAACGAAAACACTTCACATCAAACAAATAGAAAAGTCGGATGGGATTTTAAGTCGCTAGAAAGGAAGGAGAAAGAGTTGGTATCATTTTTAAATTTTGAATAAATCTTTTTTTTTCTAAATCTTGCTTCCATTTTGCTTCTCAAAGAAGTTCCACATCTTCCTACTTTTCCAGGAGCTGGAAATCAAGAAACTCGCAAAGCCGAGACACAAGGAAGTCTACAGTATTCTTGTTAAGGAACTATTGCAGTTGTGAAAGTGAAAAGCTAAAAAATTGAATATAAGTGCACGTATGAATGCAGTCAGCGCGAAGAATAAGTTCTCATTACTACTTCTGTCATCCGTTGAATTTCATTCAAGTTTACGGCAAACTAACCTTCTAATATGCTCTGAGGTGAGGGATACATTATTTATCTTTGCATAATCCCACATGTTGAGAATGAAGTTTCAGAGCGCTTAACCGGAATAGCTAATAATTAACGAACACCTTAACGACTCTTTTATGACATCCATATATCGCTTCGTAATAATTTTGATTTTCAGAGAAATGTACAGCACAGAATAAATGGCTAGTGCGGTGGGAAAGACAACTAATATGATAAAAATAATGAATAAACAATTAGGGACGAAAAAATTGGTTAAAAATCTCCATGAATTCGTTGAAATCCAAGACGACCTGGTATAACTGATAACGTATGGTCTTCGATATCTTTAATTCTATTAGTCTTTCGAAATAAAACGGTATAGGAGTTAGTGGAGAAAACTAATCATGAACATCGGTAAAGGTGAAGTTCAATAGGTAGAAAAAATTGCTTGTGTTACTAACTATCTGTGTGTTGAGTTGTAGTGGTTTGTGTTCAAACAAGATAATCTGGGAATGATGCGCACAGCACAGATGATAAATTCTTAAAGAATGAGAATGGCTTAAATCAGAAGTTATCTTCTCCCTAAATTATGCTTTAACAACATGGAAACAGTCCACAGAGAACTTGATAACTTTAATGGTTTCTGTTAGTTAAGCTTGTTGGAATACTTGTGATGCGTCCATCTTCCTTCATAACATTTACTTTGCTCATCTGTTTAATTTCCAAATTAAATACTACTTCGTGGATTCTAGCACTTTTCCAAAATTAAAATTTTCCACATTAAATATTCGTGGACTCTAGCACTCTCTAGCACTTTTTCAAATTTTAGATGACATCGTATGCACTTAATCTGATGCTAGAAGAATCGGATGATTACGAGGAATAAGACAAATTATTAGACAAGTGTTGGACGAAATTGGCACAGATTTGAATGCACAGGTAGAAATTGTAATTGTGCTGAACTTCCAGCATAATTAGAGAATGGATATTTTTTTTCCGCAACTGTATAGATTTTTCCCTAAAAGTGTTTCACTTTTCGTGAAATTTAAGCGAAAATGCAATAACATTTTATTAGTTTTATTTAGTTATCAAGGATGCCACAAACCCTTTCGTCAACCGCTCCTGCCACTGAACCATTAGGTGAATTAAGTGATGCAAATCTCGATAAACTATTAAGCGAAATAGATTCTTGAATGTACATAAGTTTTTTAGAAGGAATCCCGTATTTTTTTGCGTGTTTGCATCTCTGCTTCATTTTTATGCACAAAAATGGAATGGTCATGTCATTTCCATATCAGTAATTACAATAACTTCGACTGAAATATTGATTTACTGCTCCTAATCACTTGACATTTATCGGTATTTTGTTTTTTCTTTTATCATTGTGAATGCATTCATATATATCCGGTGATAAAATTTCAGTAACCGTCAGTTTTATATTCAAATTCGTGGAACTTAAAAAGGTTGGTTATTACGCAGTGCGATGTTGGGTTGCAAATTGGAACTGCACAACTTTTAATATTTCATATTCAGAATATTCGAATTGAATACAGCAGACTGTCAGGACAATCGCTCAGATTGTTGGCATTATGAACTTTGCTAGATATCAGTAATCTTTGACCGTTAACCGGATTTGGAAATCCCTTTCTGCTAATGTTTCACGATTAACTGAAATAGGTATGCAGCAGTAGGCTTTGAAGTTTCATTTCGAGATAATCGGGATTCGTTTACGTTTGCTAGAGCGATAATTCATTACAGAGAAAGTGGAGAAGTAAATCAATCTCTTAATTTCATGTCGGGCTAATCGTTGCTCCCCAAGCCATAAGTCATTCCCTTAATGACTCCTTTCACTAGCCAACTTATAGTCCTATTTCAATTTCCCCGCTTCAAAGGACACTTGCTTCAGCTCTTTAGACTCTCCAAATTCTCAGAGTTCTTATCATAGTCGATAATAATGGATATGTAAGGGCAATAGAAGTATATGCGGCGTGATGCAAAACGTTAAGATATGTGAGTGAATGAGTTTCAGGACGGAAGCTGGGAGGCAGCGGATGATCAGTGTCACAATGTATCATGGCAAAAATTAAGTGTTTTGGGATTTGACGAGCTTAAGTAAACGATGTCAAATAAATATGAATTTTGTGAGGACGAGTTACAGTATAATCTCTCGTGTTACGCATAGGTTGAAAGATGGTGTAGAAGATAAAGAAACGCCGAAACCTTTGTTGATACAACTACTTCGAAGGCTAAGTATGAGGAGTAGCGGAGGAACAACGAAAGCCGGATGATGAATGAAAAGAACGGGGAAAGATTATAAAATCCAGGAAGATATTCCCTGCAAACTGAATGATGAAGCCAGTGCTCTCGAAAGGCAATCGCAAAAACTGGAAAGGATTCATTGAAGCAAAGGACGGTTTGTGTCGTGAAATAGTAAAAACTGGCAGATAATTTATTTGTCGAGCTGAATGGTTGGGTAATCAAACACCAATCAAATCTACCCAAA
>NW_018108200.1:336590-339898 GCF_000183805.2 Loa loa
GCAACAGTAAGGAATATTAACCTTTATCGTGATAAGAGATTGATAAAAATCCGCCAATGTCCGTAGAAGCGAAGAATAAACAGAAGAAGAAGCCGATAACCTTCGAAGAGGGGAGCAGCTCCACGCCTTTTTGCCCGGATTTTGGACCCAGATTATATATGTTAAGAAATGGGAGTGGTTTACATGAAGAATTCAAGTATCGGAAACACACCGGATATGATACAAGCATTATAACAAGATTAAACAGAATGATTGACATGGGAAATTAAGGGTTTAAACATAAAAATGTAAATTGGTTAGATAACAACAAAAGAGTGTGGGGAACAATTTTAAGGAATGTAAATATGTTAAGAGTGATTCATAGTATCATTAGCATTAATTTACAGTGTGAATGAATTTATTTGAGGTTTCGTTTACGACAGTTTGAGGGATAAGTGGTGCAAGCTTGATGTCCGTCGATAATTGTTATATAATTAAACCATTCAGTGAACTACCCAGTAGAGCCTGTCATTCCACCTTCCTCTCCGTATTTATTTCTTTCAGTCCTTAACAAATGGTCTTGCAAAAGTAGAAAAGCTTTAGGAGCACTAGTTCACTAGTTGTTAGAGGGACAAAAAGCTATTAGACATAGGCAAATATTTTTCTTGTGGTACTAAATGTATACCCTATATATTGTTTGTTTGTTAAGATAACGTTGAATCGATATTTTCATCGAAACATGGATGAATGAAATATATATATGTCGATCGATTTGAAATTGCAGATCTGAAAGGGAAAATAATAACTGGCTCAAATTTATGGCTATATCGGCAATTCGGCGTTTCGCTAGTAGTGCAAACATTGTGTCGGAAACACAAAAAGTCGTCATGGTGAGTCCTGATTTTTTTGCATTCACTGCTTATTCCCACCTATATTCGCATCGTTTAGTAAGTGTTCTTGTTTATCAGTTACAGTTAACACAGTATGACGAATGGCATTAAATGGCTTTATAGAATGCAATAGTGGGATTCTTGTAGCTTTACTTTTTACTTCGCTATAATTTTGGTTGCTAATACTTAGGCGGAATTGGTGAACGGTTAATAAACCATAAATGGTAGAATTCTGTACTGGCAACATGCTCAAATATAGCGATGCTCAAATTTAGATCTTAAATGAACAGCAAAGAAAGCAACTGTTGCAACCTCTAATCGACAAAGGATGGAAAATGGTTGAAAGTCGAGATGCCATTCGGAAGGATATACAGTTCACGAATTTTAGTGAAGTAAACATTTCCACTCTCTTTCCTCTCTTCTCTCTTCATCTTCAGGAAAGTCCAATTTATTATTTAAATTCTTTAACCTTTTCCAGGCATTTGGTTTTATGACACGTGTAGCAATGTATGCGGAAAAAGTGAATCATCATCCAGAATGGTTCAATGCATATAATAAGGTTAGATTTTCTTCGCTTGGGATGATTGAAACTAATGGCTTTGTAAATACAACAGAACTGTTCAGGATAAGAAAAAAAATTGTTCAGAATATAAGAAAGCCGAAATACAAGAAGGAAGTAGTTTAAAATAAAAGAAGGTCAGATGAGCAAGTTCCAGATTGAAGTGACTTTAAGCAGCCATGATGTGAATGGCTTGTCGGAAAAAGATATCAAACTGGCCAATTATATCGAAAAACTATCCAATTAGTGGAAGCCAAGAATTCAGTATTATGGAACATTTCTGAATATATTGTATCATTTGTAATGTGAAAATCTAGTCTATTTACATTTTATATGTTGACTAATTTGTAATATGAAAAATCTTATATGTTGACCATATTACAAATAAATTTCAGATTGCGATTTTGCTTTTATTTATGCAAATGACAATAGTGTACGAAAATTTTTAGAATTTTTTCGGTTAAAGCATAAGCTGAAACATTAGCATGCTTCCTACTTTTTGTTAAGAAAATTATATCTATAAATATCAAATACGTTTGGAAATCGGAGTGATGAAAGTTATCTTAAATGCATGATGCCTCGTCCACCATCAATTCTAAGTAGATCACCAGTAATAAATGACGACTCATCGCTTGCCAAGAAATAAATAGCTCTAGCAACATCCATAGCTTTTCCAGTTTTACCGAGTGCGGCAAATTTAGCTGTTCGATCAATAAACTGGAATAGTTATTCAAAAAATAATCCAGAAACTCAACACGAATTATAGACCTGATTCAGAAAGAATTTATGTTTAAAGAATTCCCGGTACATATTTTCTGCCCTATATGTATTTTTTTTATAGCCCTATATATTCATTTTTGATGACAGAACATGTACAGAAGTACACGTATTGGCGTTAAATTACCTGGCTATGAAGAAAATCATTTCACAAAAATTTACCTCATGGTAATCCTTGTCATTCATGCCGGATCTTTTGTGTATATCAGTGGTGATCACACCGGGACTAGAATTAAGAAGTTGTGGTATTATTTTCTAAAAAGATTCGACCGAAAAAAAATTGAAATCAGAAACACAGATCTGGTTTTTCGAAAATTTACTTTACAGAATTGACCCTGACTCCTTCAGGACCCAACTCAAGAGCTAGACATTTCGTGAACTGATCCAATCCTGCTTTCGATATACAATAGAATGTTACACCACCGAACTGAAAGTTGAAATTCCTTTAAACTAAATCCACTCATTTATAAAGGAAAGGATACATCACTTGGTGCATCAGCTTTTAATCTAAAATGAATTTGATTTTTGATGGGATCCAATTTTACTGAGTGCTATAATAAGTAAATGAATAAATACAAGTATAACTTGACTCCACTTTAAGTAACGTCACCTAAATATAATTCCAATTTAAATAACGTCAGCTGAATATAATTTAAGTCTTAGAACTTAATTTTTTTGAATGCTTGATGAAGAACATAAAAAGACTAACAGAACATGGACCATTAATACTGCTTACGTTCACGATTGAACCTTTCGTTTTGATAAGATAAGGTATGACTTTCCGCGTCAATTGAACAATACTTCGAAGATTTATATCCATTAGATAGTCATAATCTTCCATAGAACAGTCCATAACTTTTCCTAGATGGTGCAGCTTTTTTCACAAATGTATTAGAATTTCTCTCCACATAGCCAAAATCACCAAGCTGTCGCGTTCACTCACTTAGGGCATCCGGTGTTACACAACTGGCCATTTTCAAAGAGATCTTACAATATTACTTTTTAGACTACTTTCTCAATCTATTCATTTAAAGATATCGTTACTTCTATATTAAAAATTATACCGTTAACCAGAACTCCTGCAGCATTAATCAACGAGTCAG
>NW_018108200.1:340293-374778 GCF_000183805.2 Loa loa
CCTAAATATAATTACCAATTTAAATAACGTCAGCTGAATATAATTTAAGTCTTAGTAACTTAATTTTTTTGAATGCTTGATGAAGAACAATAAAAAGACTAACAGAACATGGACCATTAATACTGCTTACGTTCACGATTGAACCTTTCGTTTTGATAAGATAAGGTATGACTTTCCGCGTCAATTGAACAATACTTCGAAGATTTATATCCATTAGATAGTCATAATCTTCCATAGAACAGTCCATAACTTTTCCTAGATGGTGCAGCTTTTTTCACAAATGTATTAGAATTTCTCTCCACATAGCCAAAATCACCAAGCTGTCGCGTTCACTCACTTAGGGCATCCGGTGTTACACAACTGGCCATTTTCAAAGAGATCTTACAATATTACTTTTTAGACTACTTTCTCAATCTATTCATTTAAAGATATCGTTACTTCTATATTAAAAATTATACCGTTAACCAGAACTCCTGCAGCATTAATCAACGAGTCAGTTCGTCCAAATTTTTCTACCGTACGCTCGATCAGAGAGATTGCAACTTTTTCATCCGTTAAATCTCCCACTGTAGTCAGAATCTAAATAACTAAGAATTTAGCTGGAACTTTTTCCAACAGAATTTTGTGAAATCCACTGGGAGTGTAAAAGTGACAAGGCTAGACAGCTTAGAGAAATATACGTTCTGAAAAAAAATCTTGAGTAGAGTAAGCTAACAATGGAAGCATACAAAAGGATTCAATATCTCACTATTGGATTCCAAGCATGTTGTAAATTGTTGCACATCAGTGAAACATCAATTATCATTCATTTCTAATAAATAAACAGTACAGTTTTCTATCGTGGCTTATATTATTTGAAAGAGTTTTTTACAGTAACTTGAAACTATATGTATTCTTGCGTGCATCCACCACAAATATTCAGACTCAAGCCTTACCTCCACATAAAAAAGCCTTACCTCCATATCCATATAAAAAAATTTTTACTTCATAACAAAGGTGGCCTTACCTCCTCTTATTTTACTTAAATTCATATTCAAATCCTTTCATATTTGACCCCTCGTCAGAAAAATATTAAAAATATCTAAAAATACTAGATCTCAATCAAACTATTTTCTTATCATGTCCAACAAAAGGTAATAAGCATTCTTCATTCCTTTTATGAGAATTTTTAGTGAAGTTCCTTCCTATTTCTGTGTACTTACGTCAGTAACCAGCGGGAAATATTGCAAATATATTTAAAATACCATTCAATGATACCGAATCTTTGGTTAAGCCTTTCGCAATGCAATTGTTAACTGTTTCTTCGAGTGCCTTTTCATTCCGACCGTTCAATGACAAATTATAGCCCTTTTCAGCAAAATATTCTGCCGTGGCTTTACCAATCCCAGAACTTGCACCTTTAAAACTTAAAGTAAAATGAATGATAAGAAAATAAGGGGAAGATGGAAGAAGTGGTTTGTGATATCTAAATAAATACAAATGAATTCATGAAACGCAAAATCTCCACTTCTAAAGTAATGAATATTAAACATGTAAATTTGGATGATAAAATATACGTATTTCAGGAAATTTAGATAAATCGAATCGGGAAATCAGGATCTATATGTTAAAAGACGAGTACCTGTAATGATTGCAATCAAACGTTTCGCTGGAGCAGAAGCCATTGGTTTAGCTGATCGGTATGCTCCCCTTCCTGGAAAGAAAATGAGAAGAATGCGCTATCCTATAACATGAAATAGTATCCAAATCCAGGTAATTACCAGATGAAACCCAATAGAATTAATTATTAAAATGAGCCAACAATTCGGACAACTTCTCAATCCCAAACGATATCCAAGTACTGCTGACGCGTTGCTGCGTATCACTCTGTGGCGAAACGAACATCAGCAATAGCAGCAACAGCAACGGCAGTAGCATTTGTTATGATCAAGGATGGAAACCATTTCAATTTTGAATCTTTCTGTTGATAGACGATAAGGTTAATATTTAGGGATGACGTTTAACTTTTACATAATAAACTACAAGAAGGGTTAATAACGAGGCATGCCGCAATGTAGATAGCAACAGAGAGAAGGGAACTGGTGACATCAACTCCATAGCATACTTCGATTAAGCCGTTCGGCTCTGTAATGAAACCAACTGATAATTATAAGCTGTAATTGAGCGACCCGAAAGTATAAGCTGTTTTTATAGATCATTTGCT
The DNA here is from genome assembly GCF_000183805.2 of Loa loa. Lineage (NCBI taxonomy): Eukaryota > Metazoa > Nematoda > Chromadorea > Rhabditida > Onchocercidae > Loa > Loa loa. The sequence continues at coordinate 342,497 of NW_018108200.1, forward strand.
CATTTCAATATCTATAGTTAAGGATCTTCCCATGATTATCAGCGTTAGCCAGTGACTGTACGAAATAGGACTACTTCATTCCAGCCTATTTTCCTACTTTAGGAGAGCTATAGGTACTTCTCATTTAACACTGAGAACCAACTGAATCTTAGTAAATTGATATTGCTCCTCATACTTCTTGGTTACTCATTGCAACTGTAGTTAAGATAGTGCATGAATCATTTAATATGGTCAAATTTGAACACTTAATATGGTCAAATTTGACGAGAAAAATCGGTGTCTCCATGACCAATTACTTGTTTCATTACTTTCTCTTCTTTTGCATTTAAATTACTTGCTTCATTACTTTTCCCTTCTACCCAGCTATACCTCCACGACTTTCAGAAACTGATTTTATGCACCATTTCTGCGCCAGAAAAACTAAGTTACTAAGTGGTGCCAAAGAGACTTCCACTAGTGACTGAATGTGCGAAACACCGCCTTTCCAGCTCAGTTTTAATTAAGAAACGATTAAGTTGAGAACAAAGAAAACAATGTACAGAATAACACATAAAACCATATGGATACCATATGGAATTCCTCTTGAATTAGAAAATTTCGAAAATTTTGTCAGCGTTTTGATATGAAGACTTGATACCCATCAAAAATAAGCCGACAGCAACTATCACATCCATATTCAGTCACAAAGTTACTATCACATCCACATTCATTGTAACGACAACTTGAAGGTAAGGCAGCGAAAAATTCGAAATTTTGAAATAACAAACAACGAAGAATAAACCCAAAAATCTCAAAACGTTGATCAATTATCGATAAAACAATAACTGGTTCTTGATTTTCACCAGTCAAGCATTCTCACTCTCGAAAAGTTCGCTGAAAGTTTTTGTAAATACAATATGACAGTAGTGTTGTGCTTTCCTAATAATATTGCGCCAAATAGAAAAAAAAGCAAAACGTGAAAGATTTTTGGAAATGACTATCATGTACAACAAAATCAGTATTGAACTGCTGAATTATGAAAAACGAAATAAACATAGTGCTACTATGCTCAAATTTTTAAATATGAGGAACTTCTTACGGCACTATAAATTCTTCCTATTCATAGCGACTGACACAGCATCTGGCAGACAAGTTTTTAAAAAAGCACCTATTAAGGTAAAAATAGATATATCCGACATTACTCCTGGCCGGTATCTTTGATTCAGTGATCGGCGAAACTGCTTCGTCGTCACACAGCAGCCAACCTTTATTTTTCTTGCACCAGGTATCACATATATAGTGGCCTAAAAATCATTGTTTCCCTGCTTTTCTACGCTCAAATTTTTAAATACGTAAAACTTTCAAAGTCAAAATTCTTATCGACAAAATTTCTTGTAAAGAAATTTCAAATACAAAAGGTGACCACGAAATGGTTAAAATGAATTCAAAATATTCACCGCTTTCGCTTGTACACCCGAGATGACTGATAACCGATATAAGCCGATAAGACGGCTTCATGAAACCTTCCTTAATGAAAAAATATCTGTTATAGAAATCCGTGTCAGTTCTAAACTAAGGTTGTGGATGCTCCTCATTTCAAAATTCAGTCGGGAGATGCAGCACATCAGTGCAAATTAAAAAAATTGTAAACAAGAAGCTCATATAAAAATGTCCATTCAAAAGTTACCTTAAAAGAATGTTAACTACCCAAAGTAATTGAGTGGGCCTGAAACTTACATTGGCGTTTATAACTAGATCACAAATCCGCTCGTCAGCACCTTCCATCAGGAGAAGTGCATTCTGAATCAAGTTATCACCACTATGTAATCAAGCAATCGGTACAAAAGTTGCATTTTTCCCGAGTAAAATTAATGAATTAATGCAATAACACTATTTAAATGCCAAAATAGTCGTCGATTTGAAATAATACAAAGAAATACAAGCTCTAACCGAAGGTTCAAGCACCGGCGTAAAATGATTGGATTCATTCAATAAATATATACCATCATTATCACTTTTACGATAGTCATCAACCGATATATCTAAATCATCCGACAATATCATGCCAAACTGAATAACGTGTAGGAAATAATATAAAAACATATTTGTCAGTTCCGATATGGTCAGCACCTTTGATTTCAACTGGTATTTATGAAAACGTAGTAGTGACAAATTTAATTTCACTAAACCTACCGCTTGTTTTGCATTTAATAAGTGTCCAAATGTAAAAAAAAAAACTTAACATGAAGTTTCTAGAATAAATAACACCAGATGAGAAGCGTATTTCTTTTTATAAAGGAAAGAAATCGATGAATTTCTCACAATTTTGATTTAAATCAACAGTAGGAGACCATTAAAAAAGTGGTAAAACAAACTCACGTATAGTATCACCATTTTGAACTCTAAATCTTGGTCGGTAGCAAATCCATCGCTGATCATAATATGTCCACACATCAACACTTAACATTGCTGCGACTGCGAAAAGTTCAATTTCGGTACCCCACGTGTTATCAGTTAACAAACGGTTCATGTGTTCATTCCAGATATCTGACGACCAGCCTTTCAAAGCAGCAAATTCATTCCAGTGCTCAGCTTCAAATTCAACAATCTACAAATAAAATGCTTGTGTAAATTATCTATAAACACTTCATGAGCAGAAATATTCACTATTTCAGAAAAATTTAAATAGCATAACTTCAGATTGACAAAAACCGACTCGAACTATGATGCATTTATTTGTAGGTTTAGCTGAAGAGTTTTCCAATACAGGACAATGCATGATATATCTGATTTAGAATCAATATACAAAAGATTTTGAAATGTTACGCATTCTCGAATTCTCGAATGTTCGAGATCACTGCCAGCGAAGTAAAAAGCCAGTGCTCGGAACAAGCAGTTGCCGTCACCAACAATGTCAGCAACTCGAGATGGACGATCATTTGGACTCATTATGCGAACAGTGGTTTTTTCACTGGAATTTCATTTTGCTAACATCGTCGCAAAATTAAGTATTTTGAAAACAATTTCATAGCTCATTTTTGACTATTCATACGTTTCTTCGCATAAGACAAAATTCATGTGAACCACATATTTTTCAATTCATTTTAAAAAACAGATTCAGAAGAAAAAAACTCTACATGCAATCGTAATTGAAGAGTAAACCAATTCGAGAACAAATAGCACGTCGTTTTTCAGCAGATATCGGTTTGTACGGTACCAGCTGCGCACCAGATTCCTCCAAAATTTCTTTCTTAAAAAAAAACGCAACAAATGGCTTATAACTTATTTTAGAAATGAAAAAATAACAGTGAAATTCAAACTTCGTGTTTATCATAAATTACTCTAACAATATCTTTGGAAAAGTTAGCAACTACAGTGGTATGTGGCATGGATCAGAATATAAACTCATTATTTTATTTATCCAATGCAAGTGTCTTTTAACTGCTATATAAACGATTGAGGTTGTCAAAAACGCAACATTTATAAGGCAGTCGAGTAGAATATCAAATATAATTGAACAAGAAAGACAATTCGAACTTATGCATCAAAAAGGCGTTAACTCATTTGATGACCACACAATGATACAAGACATAGATCTTTAGATGTACGCAAACTGCTAAACTTACATCATCATCACTGAATGGACTACTCTCGCGCGATATTTTTCCTTGATGTTGCTCGGTCATACTAGTCGGAGTGTTAGGAGGAACAGGTGTAGACGGTCTAGTTCGGTCTCTTTTGTCTTCAGTGGCTAAAAGCGACAACTACTACTCAAACCATGAAGTTGAAGAAATAAAAGCAAAATTGAGGACATACAGAACTTTAAAATCCACACTGAAATTAATTACGAATTTCGAAATATGCAAGCTTTAACTTGCCTTACCTTTTTGTACGTCGGCTACAGCAATTTTCATCCCTCTTTGTAAAAAGCACGACACATCGTAGTTTTTCGCCACAATCTCATTAACAACATAGTCCTCCTGCGTCTGCTTCGTCTGCGTCGGTGACTGTGCAAGAGAATTCATGTGGCTCTCTTCAATCTGCAATGAAAATTTCAATTTTTGTTTGCAAGCTGTTCGTGGGATCTTGCTTATTTCACAAAGAACAAAAATAAATAAAATAAATGAATTATAGATGTTGAAGATAGTAAAACGAATATCGATATCTGACTCTTTCTGTCATTTAATAGCGAAATTTCTACACAAAACTATTTTGAGGCCTTAGGATGTATCGTTCCATCTTGACTTCCAGATGGTCCATACCGGACAAAACCTTTTACCTGATTTGCCTTATTACCATATTGTGTGTCACTACTGTTTTTGCAAATACCACATACTCTTCTAACTTACAACTTTAGGTTCTATTTCGCAGCCACTTTGCTTAATTCGTCCAGCACCATCAAGCACCATTACCGTTTCCTTTATGGTCATTTCCCTAGTAAAATCGGCATTTCCAAGCTCAAGTCCACTATTAGATTCGATGCGATTCACACCGCTATTCCCATCTTTCTGCTGGCTAACAGACTGGACTCCTTGCCTACTTCTTCCCACTTGCTCATCCTTTACTTCCTCAGATAATCCTATATCAGGACTTATCTTTTTCGCAGTCTTTTCTTTAATACCGCTAATCTGCCTAGATGGTACTTCTGCTTCGTTGTCCTAAAAGATTTCTGATGTTTAATATAAAAGGAATAAAAAGTTTAACCTAAAAATTTTTTCGAATGGAATCATTGACATTAGAAGTATAAATATTTCAAAATATTTGTTGCAAACCTCTTCTTCGGCCTCGGCTTCCGGGAATTCAAGAGATACAGATGAATCACTTGATTTATTCTGACTACTCAAAAACTCCGTCTCTATCAAGCTTCGTTCGCAAACCTACAGTTAAAAATTGCTAATATATATATATTTTATAGACTTGTGCAATATACTAATTCTAGATTGAACCCGTCCCTGAAATCGTTACATGGGTGCTGTAACTGTTCTGCCTATATTATGTATTTATATTATCCTTTAGGATTGACTGGGACAGTCAACCCTTAACAGCAATTGGTTCTGTATCGAAAGCTTTAATATTGTAGGGTTTCGCAAGTATCAAACTTAATTTTAATGATTTGTTTGTGAAATTAGAAGGGTGGACAAGATTTCGTCATGAAAAATGATGCCAGATTTGAATCGGTTTGAATTTTGAAGTTTTAAAAGTCAGTATTCACCACTTGCAGTTGCTCTTCTTCGCTCATATGATTTAATTCTTCGCACGTTAAGCTACGCGGTGATTTCGATCTTTTAAAACTAAAACAGAGACCAGTGAATAAAACGAATACTGCTTTCACTCCTATATTATTGATTTAGAAGACTAAAATGACTTATATAAAAAGTATTCAGAGAGGATATTAATGATTGTCTTGTTAATGGCTTTTATAAAAAACGAAAATTCATTCCAGTGCAACTAGAAAATCTGATTAAAAGAGAAAAAATACTCTTCTGCTGAGTTCCACGGTACAACAAAATCTTCAGCTACTTGATCTCCGTCCTATAATGTAATATCATCATGTGCTTTGTATGTCATTTTAAATAAAAAACCTTTTTAAAAACTACGTTTAATTAACTTACAAACCTTGAACTTCGAACCAATACCAGGAACAGCAAAGTCTATATCACGATTCGCAGCTGTGTTAGTTTGCACTGCAAACGAAGATCTTTATACAAAATTAATATTTAATTAATGAACAATATATTTATCTTTTAGATTCATTTTTAACCTAAATTTTCCCCTTGCTCATCCACCACAAACTCTTTCTAAAGAATTTTCATAGAAGTCCAAATTTATACTTCGTCTGTCGCTGTACTTCTATTTTTACCTATTCTACAATCCATGGAATGACCGCAGAGACTTGTTATCGCAGGATGCGTCTCCTCAGCAGCACTGATTTTTCGAGTACCATAACTGGTTTCCTCATCTGACAAATCTAAACGTCGTCTAGCTGGTGAAGACACATCAGCTGATGTTTTTAGTAGCTTTGTCTTCATCGGACTCGCAGTTGTGAAATCGATTTCTCTGAAACCGCCAAAAACCAAATCTAAGTCTAACTCTTAACATGAAACAGTAATAGGAATTGACAACGTAGAAAAGGATAGAACACAGTGTCTGAATTTATGGCGAGTACAATAATAACTTGAACAATTATAATGAATTGAATAACATTATTTCAATTTAAAACTCAGAATCTTTTTCCTCTCACTAATCGCTTTCCTGCCGTGGAAAATCTCCCTCAAACGATTTACTTTGTACTTGGTGATATGGCGGGAAACGGCGCTGGTGACTCAACACAATGTCCATTTAGAGTCAAATATAAGGGAATATCAATCTTATCAGCACGTTTCACACTTCTCGATACATCATAAACGTAACGTTTGATGAGTATTATGAGACATCTGGAATAAACAAAATTAGACAAAATTTGAAATTAAAAAGAATTATTCGTTACCTCAAATTTTTCCTTACAACTGTGCCATTCTACACTTATCGAACTCTTTGACATTGCTATCCAAAGTAGTTCGACTAATCCTTCATATAACAGATTCCTCAGCTTATAGCTTTTAAAAAGAATCAAATATATTCTTTAAACAAAATTAAATATGTATAAGAAATTAAATATATATTATATCTAAATTAGCCAAGCTCTCTTTGTATGTGTCAATTTTGCTACAGCAGATGATTTATGAGATAGCCTATAAAAACCAAATAAATTACTCCATATGAATTATTTTTTAATACCGTGGAAGTTGAACAAATTTTTGTGTTCTTTGTCCACTTTTCCCTTGACAAAGTTCGCATTTCCTGTCGATGTTTTCCGTCTTCAAAAACTCATCCAGCAACGTTTGCACACTTGGAAAACGTGAAAAATTTCTCGAAAATCTAAAATGATGGGAAAAAGTGCACGCGTATACTGCAATTACTGAGTACCTTTTTATCGAGTACCACAACGCTTCGAAATACATTTGTTTTTATAAATAGAGTCAAAGTGAAACAACATAAGATCTTCAGCGATTTAACAGTTAGCGAAAACAGTTCCATTTGTTCTATCGGTATCCACACTCGTTTGCTCACCGTTCACTTGGATGATCCAAAGCACTGATAGTAACTGGTAAAATGATGCTGTCTTCAACAGTTTGTGAGACATGATGGCACCTGAATTTATTGGCTAGACAAATTAGGCGAGACAATTTACTATTTTCATTACCACCCAGCACTCGTCAGGATCATTTATCTCCTCCATCCCTGATCATTCGCTAGGAAAGGTCTGCTCACGTTCGCAAAGTTCTTATTGTTTCATGTTTATAAAATTCATATCAAAAATTAGAAAAGAAGAATCAAAATCGAAATTTCGTCAGACTCGACTGCGCTACTTCAATTATTGCTGGAATGCTGGTGAGAGAATATAAGGAACTTACATATTACAGATAATAGTGCTTTGCATAGTGAAAGCAAAATTTGCCATTACTGGATTCCGCATGCGTCTTTCTGCGACATCTACAATTCCATATTGTTCACGCAATACCTTATCACATTCTTCGTGAACTTGATTGAGTACACGGACCAAGAATTCATTTGCATCCTAAACTAGACACATTTTGCACTCATTTAATTCATGTGAGTAGTATTTTTTAATGGTATTTCCACTGCTAGCATATAGTGAAATACAGACATTTAATACATTGAATATTTTACACCGATTCGTCTCATATTTCATATTAACTAAACGAATGAGATTTGAGTACTATATGAAGGAAAATTTTTTGAGAAATACAACTTTCTTCTCAGACAAAAAATCGGGAAATGAATTATGCGGTTTCAAATGAAACAAAGTTATCAACCTGCTGAATATTGCCTTTAAAACGCGATAAATCTTTTACTGCTGCCAATATTTCTCGTTTTTGCTGATATGAAGCCCTGTCTCGAACACTTGCAAGGCTCGAAAGAGCTCTAAATGAGAAGGTCACCAAAATGACGCCTCGGTCAGTTCTCATTTCTATTATGAGCAAAATGAGTCTCTCATTTCTATTATGAGCAAAATGAGTCTACCATCCATTTAATATCATGCTCCATTCTCATTAACGGTGCGTCTTTTAGAAAAATTTAATAGGAAAACATCCTCAATACGACCTTCCTCATCACAAGTCATTAAACCGCAAAAGCAAAACATACAAGCTCATTGGTACCACTTCATCCAAGTTCATTTTACGACTCTGAACTCTCTTACAAAGCTTGAAAAGATCTCTGGCAAAAATATCCATGGCAAACAGTCCCTGGAGCATTGCATTCATGTAACACGTGTTGCCGAGATTAGCAAATCTTAAAAAATTTGGCTTTTAGAAGGAGCAACGTAAATATCATTAAACTTTTTGACGTAAAACAGACATAAAAAATGGCAGCGTAGGAGATTTCGCATTTAGTGTGTGTGTGCCCGAGATATGCATAAATCCTGGGAGTTAGAAGTAATTTGCACTCCTAACAGTTGAATAGGCAATTCAATATGTCTACAGGACTGAAGATCTTGTCGTATCGTCATGAAAGTATTTGTTGCTGCGCATTTAGAAGATGGTGATTACTATTCACTATTGTATTTAGTACTGAATATAAATTGTTTTAAGAATTATAGTAGAAATAAATTGCCAAAAATTTACCCAGAAATCTTTTCTTGTGAGTTAGTTGGCTTAATGACTTTATAATCATCATCCAGTGTACGCATTGGTGATGTTAAATGCAGTGGAGTGTGTTTTCTCTGCAATGGATATTCACGAACCTGGCGCAGAGTAAAAGAATGAAAAGTAAAAAGCTAAAAAAAGAGATTGCCTACCTTGCGATACTCGACAAAAATCGGATCATGCTGACCATTTTTAATCTTTTCTGATCCTTCAGATCTGTATATTTAAAGCAGTAATTAATTTGTGAAAAGAAATTTTGGGAAATAAACTTAAAAGTAAGCATGTAGCTAAGAGTGAAAAGTAAAAGGCTAAGAAAGCCTTTTCATTTTTTCCTTTTAAATTACTAACCGCAGCGGTGAGGCTTTTACATGTTCTTCTGTTGTCACCTCACTCGATGGCTCAGACTGCCTGGACCGTTTTTCATTTGGCGGTGGAATTGCCAAACGTTCGAACATGTCTATAACTAAAAAGTGATATCTCAATATTATTTTGCACTTTGAAAAATTTGGTAATTTTCAACCATAAGAGATGAAAAAAGGAGTATTAAAATCTTTTACTCACGAGAGTTTTCTTTATTTTTATGGACACTTTAAATCGTTAATTCAGAGACGACTAAACATTATGCTTTCTTGGAATATTTTTCCTTGGAAACAAATTAATTTGTTTTCATCAATTTGTTTTGCTATAGATAAAACGTTGTCTCAATCCAATCTCTAAAGAGAGTGACGTTAAATAATTTATATCCATTAACTCGACAAGATAAATGCATAGATTTCTGCATTTTAAATACATATTAAGATTTATTTCAAGTACAGAATTCCATATGCTTCAAGAACTTCTCAACGAGCGTCTAAATTGTCCAATTAATTATTGATGTTGTCGATATTCCATGAAATTGATTTAAATTGGCTATGTTATAATCAACAAAACTTCTGCAACAAAAAAAAAAAACTAACGTTTTTTAACGCGACTTCTTCGAGATTCCACAGCCATTGGAGGTGCTTCGTCGCTGAAATAAGTATGGATTTTTGCATATAACAAAATCATGAGTGCAGTATATTTTCAATGAAAAGATAACTAACTCAGTAGGTCTTTCCATCCTGTTTTCAACATTAGTTGTATGCAAACCTCGACCACTGTGCAGTTCAGTCGAAAACACAAATTGCGATCGTTCTGCAATGACAGACCTCAGCTAAATTTCTCATACACAAATATGCTTATGCACAAGTTTTGCCGCTGAAAAGACCTATCATATCTTGTAAAAAATATTATAAAAGTTCAAATACATACCTAAATACTTGCTCTTTAGAATGGAGAATGCTTCCATCAGTTTTTCGTGACTTTCAAATTCCAAAATCATTTCCTCTTCATTTCGAGTATCTGACATGAATCGTAATGTGCATCCTCGTGGAGGCGACCAAGGCACTTGAGATATAAGTTTTGCTTTCAATATCTGCAAAATTTGAGTGCTGTTCCCTTTATACAAGAATTTGCTATTGAAATCTCATGAATGGAATTTTGACTGAAAGAAACCATAAAAACTCATGCCTTTAGAAAGCTGAAATGAAGAACACGATGATAAAGGAGTTAAAAGGAAAGAGAAAGAAAGAAAAGACAACAATCAAGTGGGGCTTAAAATTGGAGTAAAATAATTTTAGAAATCGTCACAGTCACAGAAACATAAAGAAAAAGCATACAGTGCAACAGTTATCGTATGAAAAAGTAATGTCTTTTTGATCACGATTGAATATCATTACGGCTCTTCTCTTCATGTAAACAGGCCGATCAATACGACCTCTGCGTACCTAAAATTACTTCAGCAATTCACAAGAAATTTTATATTTCCAAAGCATATTTCCTAAGGCTCTAAGAAATTATTCGTCTTTGAAAGTTCCAAAATTTTTTCCCACCTAAAATTAGAAGCTAGTGAAATTATGCAAATAGCTTTCTATCAGTCGACGACATGGAATAACAGTGACATTGAAAAGTTAATGATCAAAAAAATTACCTTAACTATAAATTCATTGGGTGGTAATTTTTCCACTGTCATCCTGAATCCACTAAACGATTAACAAAGAAATCTCGACAGATAATGGCCAACTCCTTCACTGTTTCCTTCCTCACTGTGTGTTTAACTAAACTTAGCTGATAATAATTCTATCGATAAAGGAGGATCAAAGATCAGTCGTGGATAAGATCAATGGAATCAGTAGTGATCGCTCTTTCTAGAAGATCTTTATTTTATTATGATTTACATGAATGGGTCAACAACTCCCGCATATTTGAATTGGATCAGTCGAAGGAATTGCCCGCTGTGACACAAGAAGAGTTTCACAGGAAAGTAGAACCCTCATCCATCACGGAAAACAACCGTTAATTCTTTCTTCACCCTCACCCATGCATTACTAGAAATGCTACCAATCAAGTATTTGGCGCCAATTTCGAATTTGAATTCTCATAAACTGTCTATACGAATAATTGCGCCAATTGAAACGATCTAAATTGGCGATGTTGTTGCATGATTGATTTTAAATTGACAGTTGGATGACGTTAAGGATGTTGAAGAGAATGGGAAGTGCGTTCTCAGCTGAAATTAAAATAATTTTAATTTTAATCAATGAGAAAAACTTGGTCGCAAATATTAAGGACAGATTTATTAATTGGGTAAGTGCATCTCTTTTAGCTAGTACTTTCAACAAGATACTTAATTTCAGATTAAGCGTGATCGATAGTGAAATACCTATTATCGAACGTCGTTAAAATATCTTTAAATATATGAAAAATCTGTTAATATTACTTTTAGGTTGCAAGAACTATTCTGATAGTGCTTCAGGTACACCAATAAGCATGAGTCCGGTTAGCCGGATACAGGAAACCATAAGTTATTATCCGTCCTTTTTCATTACCAAATTAAAATAGAACAAATCATTTCATGCGGTTTGCAGGCTTTTGGAACTGGAATGAAAGAAAGCAATTATTTGGTGTTATTACTTATGTGCCTATCTGATTTACTGACCAATGGATGTAGTCAGCAATCATCAGGTTCACAAAAATCTTGAAAATTACTTAAAACTTGAGGTTGTTTTCTTCTCAACAAGATAAAGGAATGAATGAGATATCAAAATATTTTTTTTTAATTTCATTTCTCTATTAAATTCGTTAGGACCAATGTTTCCTATTTGACACTTTTTCTGTATTGCTTTTATCTCGAAAAATTGTTACGATAACGTTAATGTCCGGTAACAGTAGTATGGCGGCCACATGAATGCTTTCTTGATGGACAGTTTATCTCATCAGATCAGATTACCAGTTATTAAATTGATGATCGAATCTTGTAATAAGATGACTAGTACTATCATAACGAAAGGTTATTTATCATTAAATTGAATTTAGACAAAGTAAACGCACAATCTCTGAGGTACCATAAGTTCAGTAAAAACAGCCAACTGACTGCGCGTTGACAAAGATCTGTGCACTTGAAGAAAACAACAAGGATAGCTTGACTTCATCGCTGCGAGATTTACTGCTGATGTTTCACTGAAGGCTCATCCGATGATGGCAAGGAAATCGGTTTAATTCTTGAAAACATATGGACCACGGTTGCAGTCGAATAATCTTGATGACGAGAATGAATTTATCATCACAGTTAAAGTTAAGACGTACTAACTTTCCACCCATAATCAGCTGTATGCGTTCAATATCTATTATTCGAAGTTCCAAAGATTTTTTTTTGGCGAGACAAGAGCGTACTTGATAAAAGAATTCTTTTGCAAAGTCCAACTACTTTCCGAAACTTGATGGCACTGACTTACATTATATAACTTGCATTGTATGACATCACATGCTTTGCTTTATATTGAGTGATATTGTAAATGAGCCCAAGTTATCTGTTTGTATGCTTTATTTTTTATGCAGTGTGATGATCAGAATTAACTGACTAAATTTGATGCTTCATTTGAATTATGAACTAATTTGATTTACACTGCGTGACCATAACATGGCCTGATATAATTGAGCCAGAGCAATGTAATGTAATGTGGTTCAAGTGTCTAGTGTCGGAAAAACCGAAATAGCTGTATCATAAAATCATTCATTCAAATAGATCGCATTTACATTTTTTTTTCCTCTCATGTTTAAAATCATGAGTCAGCTATCTAATCTACTAAAAGTGCTTTTTCTGATGTTAAGATTTGTGCATATATGGTAACTAATTTGTAAAGGGTTTATCCCATGCAAAATCTTGTATACAATGGTGAGAAAGTTGTACATTATATAAAATAATTTCTATGCAATTTTTTCTACAGAAAACTGTTCTTATATGTAAATTTCTCTTGGACCTGTGAGAATACTGTCAATATGTAATGATTGTTCCTCTTCACACATCCCATATATAAACCCTAAGAAACTCCAATAGAATCCAATGTTAATTTTCTCCACGTTGCCACTCAACTCTACTCAATACAATCCTGATTTATTTCCTCTCCGTTTACGAATTGCTACTTCAATATTTCTCCCGTTATTCTACGTTATTAAGTTGGACTTTATTATACTACAGTCGAAATTACTTCTAACCTGTTTTTATTGTATTTATTATTTGAACAACAATAAAGGATAACTATTATACTCCTCGAACACATAACCAATCAGTATTCAGTAAGTCATTTTTTTATAAAACATAATTGCTTTATTACTAGCAAGAACAGTAATCCTCATCTTCTAATTCTCTTAATTTTTTTCCACGACATCTAGGCTTTAGGCAGATTTAAATTGCACAATATGCAATGCAGGTCAAATGCAATCTCACAGACACATTCATCATAATGAGGACAAATTGAAGGAACTATAACTACGACTCTATGCACTCATAGAAAGATATCCGGGAGATAGTGAACTAATGTGCTAAGTTAATACATCATTGGTTTAACTTAATCGTCGTTGTTACCCGACTAAATCCAACTTGGTCTTGCCAACAAACCAGACCCTATCTTGCCTCTGTTAGGTTTAGATTTCTCGATGGTTGATAAAACTTTTTGTTCTGACAGAATTGGAGCATGTCCTTTACTATAATAGTAAATAATATAATTTTGATCCAACAGGAAGAAAATTCAAGACATTGGCAATTTCCAATATTATTTGAAACACCAAAATATGCAAAATTTCGAGTCAAATATCAAAGTGTCGACCAAAAGCAAAAGAAAATGTGGTTGTAACTGTGGAGGGGAAACACCAAAGTACAGTCCTTTTAGAATAGTCGACCGGATGTTCCTGGTTGATGCGTTGCCAAGACTATTAATAACTATGTTACCAGGCCTCAAACCTGAAAAACACTTGTTTTCTTCCATGATCAGAAAGAGAAGAGCAATTATATTGAATAGGAGCGGATCAGAGTAATCGAAGTTCCTGTTAATAAATCATTCCAGGAATCTTTCATTCATAATCAGGACCATTAAAAGCTCAACTATTTGGTTGTTATCATTTTTATAGCTCTTACAAAAATAAATTTAAATATGTTTCAAAAATCTCATTATTTTGCGCGAAGTGAAGAGTGAACAGACAAACAATTTATTAAAAGATTCGCATTGAGTTCATTGAGCTATAAATCATAAATGAGATTCTTTTCCAAAAATTTTCACTTGTAGAAAATGGGTTGATGAGGTATAGGTTTATAGATCGTATAGGATGATGACCTCATCGGGGCACATTTCCCTGAAAAAAAGCAGTTACTAGGAGCGTATGCAATTTTCTCGTATCTGAGACCGTGATTTTACATTATGACCATCTCGAGGTCCACGTTTTTTTCGGATTCAATGAGCCCGCATTTTGATTGGTGGGGTGTAGGCGGAGTGGTTGGATAAAAGGGCGAAGGGCGAGGGTGAAGAAGCGAGGTCTCCCAAATCAACTTGTCCATGCGTGTTACGCATTTGATACAGTTTGTAGAGCAGTGTCTGACGCCATTTGAAACTGGACAAGAATCAAGCCGTCTATATTACTAAACAACTGAGCAAGCTACACTTAAGGTCTCAATTAAATGTATTTTTTACGCTTTACCTTTATCCTTTTATGCTTTTAAAAGGAAGGAGAGGAGCTAGGTATGGGATGAATATCTGTAAATGTGAATCGACGGGAGTTTGGACTGCAGAGGATGAATTGCATAATTTTTTGAATCAAAAGAATGTATTCCAGCAGAGAAACAATAGTGAGAAGGTCGCAATATTACGCCGATTCAGAAATGAGTAGCTCGGAGGAAGTGTCATGGATCACGTGGTTCTGTGGTCTGCGAGGGAATGAGTTTTTTTGTGAAGTCAGTTGTTAACAGTTCCTAAAAAAAATTTAATCAGAAACCTCTGGAAAATTTTATAAAGAGTTTGGTGTGGTTCAGGTTGTAGTTTCAGTTTGGTATGGTTTCCCATTCTCTGAGCGGAGAATAAATCCTGCAGTTCATTTCATACAGCTGCAGTTAATAAACAGTTCTCTAGCTTTATCACATCATTTTTGTCTGCTATTCTTTCTGTTCTTTGATACTGTACTATACGATAAGTTGGAAATCACCGCACTTGGTCGTCATTATATTAAAACTTTATTACAGCGGTTTTTTCTGAGTAAATGTTATCCAAATAATTTTCTCTATCAGAGACATGTAGCTATCTATCCATTTGGTCTTGGTATTTGTATTTCTTTTCCTTTGTATGTGTATTTCAGGTAGACGAAGAATATATCCAAGATAAATTTAATTTAACTGGTCTTAATGAGCAAGTCCCACACTATCGGCAAGCACTGGATATGATTTTGGATTTGGAACCAGGTTTTTCTTTTTTCTTTATTTTTATTGCTGATGTAGCATAAGTCGTGATGAAAGCTAGTTCTTAATTTTTGGCTACTTGCATTAACTGAAGCCAACACATCTTCTGTTGCATTGGAAGACTTTATTAAGACATATTTATTTTTTGGTGAAAAACTTTCATTTTTCATTTTATTGCTTAGAGGGACAAAATGTACACTAAAGGGATTGTAACTGTAAAAATAAGACCGTAGAAGTTAAATATTAATATTAATTTTCAAATATATTTTGTTATATCATGATTCTTGAATACTTACCTCAAGAAAAGCTTGTCCAAAAGCTACGGCTCGCCTCTGAGTTTTTTTTTTTCTTTTTTTTTTTCAAGATGATGACTTCGAAGACAATCCGAATCAATCAGATTTGGTTGAGCAAGCTGCTGAAATGCTTTATGGACTAATTCATGCGCGCTATATTCTTACAAATCGTGGAATCCAGCAAATGATCGATAAATGGCATGATCATGACTTTGGCGTATGTCCTCGTGTTTACTGCGAGAATCAACCAATGCTGCCAATAGGTGAATATCATTCCACTTTCTTATAAAAATTCGAAACTTTGTTATAAAAAAAAACTTCTTTAAAACTTTATTGTGCCATTTGTGTTCATAAACTGCAATATTCAATTGGTTCACCTGACTATTTCACTAATTATCCCACCCATTCCCTTTTTCCTTTTTTCATTTGCTCTGTTTTCAGCTTTCCTTCAAATAAAAATTCAAATGTTTGGGTTGTAAGTACTGTATTTTGTTCTATTAGCTTTACTTCCGTTGGTTATGCTCTATTAACAGTTTAAAACAAATCTTGTGATTGCCGTTTTAATGGATTGCAAAAATCTTTGCTTAAATGTAACGTTCCTCATTTAAGGTCTTTCGGATGTACCAGGCGAATCGATGGTTAAACTCTACTGTCCTCGTTGTTGCGACGTTTACGTACCAAAATCATCGAAGCATCAGAATACTGATGGCTCATATTTTGGTACAGGATTTCCTCATATGCTTTTCTTCGTACATCCGGAAGAAAGACCAAAGCGACCTGCAACAAGTTTTGTTCCGCGGTATAAACTGTCTCTTTGGAATTAGAAGCAATCACTTTAGCAGATAATTGCTGTTTTATCTGATAATTCATGTTAGATTAAATTAGTTCAGATCGGGAATTCTGATTTTGAGAGGAGAGAAGGTTTAAATTTTGGGGAACTTTGTCATTTTAATTTCAAATTACAACACTAATTTGTCTGATTGAAGTGATATATTGGATTGTAAAATTGGATACAAAATCGTGTCCAAAATATATAAAGTCTTGCAACTTTTTTAATGAAAGTATGCCAAGAAAGCATATTTTGTCTGTGTACTTCTGGTCACAATTTGTTTATAACTTGATCCATATGACACCTTTTTGTAGTGATTACTTTGTCGAATACATTTGAGTACGGGAACTTTTTAGTGCCGTGGAACTTTCAGATGTAATACAAGGCAAGCAACTTTTATGATTGTCAAGAAATTTTGCATTGCTGTCGTATTTTCAGACTGTATGGTTTCAAAATCCATCCTACTGCTTACGCTTTGCAGTATCAACAGAGCCAATGCAATGGCAATGTTAACAACGGATCACCGACAGTAGCAGTCAATATGTCGCCATTTACTGCTAAATGAAATAAAATGTTCTAATTGTATGGAATATCTGGAATTCTTTTAGTGATATCGATAATTTCGGGAAGGGCTATATGTAATCTGCATAAAATAGAACTGTCTGTTCTGTAGGAAGGCTGGTTTTTCTGAAATTCCATTGATGAATTCCACGAGTTTCTACTACTGTCAATTACTTTTATATATTTGTTTTGGAAGTAAACTTCGCATCTAATGTTGTTGTTACGTATTGCTTTTTTTTTAGAAGATTTAGGAAATTTTCCGCCTGGATGAAATTTGTATTTAGTGATGATTTTACCCGGATTTCTATGTATTTATAGATCTAAACGTGCAGTCGCTCATCTGATTTCTGCGTTCCAGAGAAACAAGAGATTATCCATCGGAGATCTGGTGCTATCCGCCACTTATTTTTGAAGAAAACATATTGATCATTACGAGAAAGTTGAGTCTTACACGCTCATCCTACATGCAGCAAATAAATTTTCGAGTAATTCATAATTATAGGGAATATCAAATTTTCATTAGGAATATCTCCCTTTCCCAAAACAATGAAAGCAAGTTGGGATGCTGAAAACAACTATGGACATGATGTCGTGAACATTTTTTTCAAAATTTATAGCACGGTAAAATTGCACAAAATGTGCCATAAATCATGCAGTAAATATACTTATGAGACATTGAGCAAGTCATTTTCCTTGGTAGAGTAGAATAACATGTTTGATAAGGTAACTTGACTCAGACCTCCAAACAGAATCATTGCCTTGAATTCTGCTGAGGAACAAAGAAAGTAAAAAAAAAACTGAGCAATACATAAATAGCTAAAAATAATGAAAAAGGCTAGTGCCAATTTCCTTGTATGCGTCAATTTTCCTCTAAAACAATCCAGTTCAGTGATTTACTTTGTGTCTTATAAAACTTAAATGTGTTATGAAAGAAGTTCAGAATGAAGCCAAAGTTCGACAAGTGGAATACACACTAAGTTTGTCTATACTGACCGCTACTAGAATAAAAAACAAGTCTAAACTAGCAAAAGTCGGCACATTATGGATCACAATAATAACAGCATTCGATGGTATAATACAAGAGAGAAGTACAAAATGATCGGGACCAAAAGTTTAAACAATCACTAAAATGACGAGTACCTTCACAAATAAAATCTATGAAACAACGCTTATGTGATGTGAATGCCAAAATCATAAAGAAACACCTACACCACATATCTAAAGGACGGACGATGAAGTAATGCGAAGAAATGAAAGCTTGCAATAAAACGTACGTACAATTTCTTTCTTTTTATACAAAAGTATAAAAAAAGGAAAGACTGGAAATTTTTTTTTGTTGGATACGCGAACATCCACATTTTTTATATGTAAAAGTGAAGTAGTAATAAAAGCAGAATCTAATAAAAGGTATTGATTCAAAACCTATACCGGAGACCCTGAATCTGTCAAAAATGCCCAAATCGGTTCTTAAATTTTTTCAGAAGTCGATGGATTAAAAGAAAACCCAACAAGGTCTATTTGACAAGAAAAAAACTAATAATGATCGTCGGAAAAAAGATAGCTGTCGATGAAACCAGTAAAGGAAATAATAAGGAAATATGTAGCACAAAACGCAATAAATAAAAACTTTAAAAGACTGATTTTTTTAAAATAATTTTGTTTTTCTAATGAAGAAAGGAAAAAAGTGGCAAATGAATCAAATAAGCACAAACAGCATTAAATCGAATAAAATAAGTGAAGTAACCGAAACTATATGAGACGATGAAACAAAAATATCGACCTTAGTTAAGTCTTTCTCATCGCATGAGAATTTCTCTAACCCAGGTAATTCTCTCCATCCAGAACATTCCCAGAAAATCAAAAAAGATTCGAGAAATCGTTGATTTTGCCGAGATCCTAAAATAGGACAATATTCATGACAATTAGCGCCATGAGAGAGTAAGAAAAATGAAGAAAGAGGAAGAAGGACTGAAATACATCTGCACAGGATGGATACTTCATCTGCACAGGATAGATAATTCGAAGCAGAGAGAGTGAAAATTAACATTGACAGTGACAATAACAAAGACGAGATGTGGATATAGGTGATGACGAGATCTCTGAAAACGTATTTCAAGATGACATCTCACGAAATTTGAAAAGACTCAATTTTTTGAAAATTTAAAAATCCAGGCAATGAAAAAGACAGTCGAACAATTGTCAGACAGAACATAAGATTAAATCAGTAAAAACAAAATTTGTAAGAAATTTTTTTTTGGACTTATTTTACATTAATATCCAAAAGTATTTCATGGAGATACTGCATCAACAATTTTGTCATAAGCATATTACCCTGAGTCGGGTGGTCAAGATGAAGCAGTACCAGAACGATAGCTCATTCGTACAACTGGCTGCCCTAAACTCGATTTATTCAAATTATTTCGACCCGCACATCCCATAGAACCGTGCATACGACGGTTAGCCTTACGGCTTCGTTGAACAATTACTTTACCTGCAAACTGCTGCTGCTCCAGTGCATTTTTCTGCTTAGTAAGGACCTCAAATGATCCTCCTGAATCGACATGCAATCTAAAAAAATGCAAATTCAAATCAGCATTAACCAAAAATCAGCAACAGTTACCAATATTAATACTAAGGAGATATCTCCGACATAATTTATCTAACGCTATACCTGCTCACTTTGAAGAATTACTGTAAAATCAAGCTAAGCGAATAAAGATGTATATTTACAGACTTTGCATGCAATTTATGATTTATCCTGTTGCTATCAGTATGATTATGTGATTGTCATTATATATTATATTATATGATTGTCAATACGATTGTCGCTTAGGAAGATATGTCCATCCTACGAATAAAATGATTAACAACATATAGGAAATAGAAAATGACATATCGCTATCTTCCAACAAACTCTGGAAACAGTCCCTCACTTTTCATTACAAGATTTCATCTGCAGCTGTTTTGGTTGACGTTCAGAGAGTATGGTTTTGGAAATTTGCTCGCTACTTGCTGCAGTTATTCGACTATCAACAAACATAGACGATGTAGTATCAGATCCCGCTCTTGATGGTAACACATTTTCTATGAAATCCTAGAATAAATACATTTTCATAAAACCCGTGAATATGCGTTTCACTTAGAACTAAATCTCAGCCTTACGACTTTAAACGCTAGCTTTTATTCACACATTCATTCGAAAGAAAAAAAGAATTAATGAGCACTAACACTGGTACTTTTTGGAGTTTTCCCATCGCTAGCTATAACTGTTATTTCATTCTCATAGTTGACTAGTGCATTTTTCTGGCTGCAATGGAAAGCTGCGTTTACACAAAATTTTGAGGCTAAATTGTTGGAAAAAAATTCATTCTCGTGATCCAAATAGGCCTTAAACAAACAAAAGAAGGGTGTAATGAGTGAATCATAACGAATGCAATCGCAACTGGCAAACATCAAACATACTGCAAAATCCCTCCCATCCTCCTCCCTTTCAAAAAAAAAAAACCTCATCTCACGCTCTATGCTAATTGGTTCGTCAGGTGGAACAGCCACAACTGTTTCCACCTCCATTTCAGATTCCGCATCAAGAGGTAGTGATCCATCTCCTTCCATGAGATCATATTTTTTCTTGTTTGATTGCGGCGAAACTGTTAGCAAATGTTTGATTGTTAGTGTCACATCACCAGAACTTGTCGTTGTTGGTGAACCCGCTTCTGACTGCGCTAAGATGCTCAGCTGTGCACTTGAGCTGAATTCTGTCTTGTAAAAAAATTGTTTTTTAATAGGAAACAAAGCGAAAGAATAACCAAACTACCCCATTGATGATCCAATGCTGACATTAATTGGTCCAACATCCAAGAATGCTTTCAGATCACGATTGCCATCCAGTTCATAGCAACCATCAATAAATGCCTGACGAATCGCATCAAAGACCATCTGGTTGTGGACAGAGTGAGCCGTATTTGATAAAGTAAACGGTTCTGCAAATAAGCATTGAAAGATAGATAAAATGTAAATAGATTTTCATTTTAGATTTTCAAACAGATTTTCCTTTACGTTCCTTTTACTATTCAAAGACCCTTTACTCCTTTAGTTCAATATCTGTCACAATATTACCTTATAATTTCAGTTGAAAAAAAAATCTGGCATTTAGATTTTTTCTAATTAACAACTAGAAGATCTCATAAGTTAAACTCTGTGTTCATTTTTTTATTCATTATTATTTCCATCTACCATCTACGTTTCAGAACCTTTATTATTTACCACTCATACTTCGCTTTCGCAATCATTATTTCATATTATAGTTCGTTCTTAAACCAGCAGTTGTTATTCTATAGCTGTGGAATTGCGATATCTCTGTGCCCGTAAATTAAATTTCCGAGATGCACCTACTGCCTTCGTTCGATTTTTTCATTTTTTGATTTTTTCATTTCCAGGTACATAACTGGATGGGAATGGCCGATGTTTTCGGAATTAAAATTTTTATCTTCTGTAAAATTCAATCTTGAACTGAATCCATGCTAAAACATTCCCACTTTTCATTCATGGAACGATATCAAATATGAGATAATTTCACCTAATTTGGAATAAAACTCAGTTAATTACAACCTTCTATACAAATGCAATTCCACTGAGCAATATTACTATTGTAAGGTGAGGGCTGTCGTGCAACCACCGTACGTTCTGTTTTGCTACCCAAACGTACCGATATCGCATCTTTCAAATAGCTGCAGTGAGATTTTTCCAGAAATTAATTTTTTGTGCAAGTTTTTAAAAGAAAAAAAAAGAACTATCGAAGGTCAATAAACCATTTGATTGCATACATATATTTTTTAATTAAAACTTTGCAAATAATCGAACACAACCAATTCTTGTGATTATTGAAATCCTTTCACATAATGCGAAGTTTTCAATCATGTGAGCTTACCCAAATGTATGAAACCTACTCAAATTTAAACGCATAATATTCGAGAAAACCAATAAGTAATTCGCCAAGCGTTATCGTTTCGTTGGTTACCCATCCCGGTGGCGGTTCCAGATGACTTGAAACATTAAGCGAGCGTACATCAGCACTCGCACTAAATCGCTTTGGATATACTACCTGCAGCGATGGTAAAATTGGCTGCTTCAAGCCACCTGGAATTATGACAGGATAAAGGAGGCACAGAAGAACTAAGGAAGACTTCTGCTTCTGCTATCTTGCTTCTTGTTGAAGTTAATTTGCTAAAGTTCAGTTTAAAATATTCTGGTTTCGAAGGAAATCCGTTGTACATAAAATGTTTTTTAATAAACGATAAAAGAATTAAATTGAAACGAGCGTTTAACCCATAAATAAAATTAGATGGATGCGGACGGATTCAAAAAATCTTTCAGGTGCTAATGCAATTAATATTGGAGCTATGATACTAGGAGTTCAGTAAAGCAACCAGAAAAAATCGGATCGGAAATAATGGATATAATGGACACTATTCGGTTTAAACAAATTACAAGGCTCTTTTCTTTAATTACAAGCAAACTGCTGCTTTAATAAATATCCTTGAACATTGAATTTTTTAACAGATATTTAACAGTTCTATATGCCACCGATCACAACTCTTGGATTTTCGAGCCGATTAAGCATGTTATAGTAAAAACCTACATTGCAAATAGTGAATAACCATTAAAACAAGCGAATAAGATGTAAAGGAAGAACGATTCGCATCGTTGATATCTCTTCGCTTTGCCCATTCTTTGACAACACTCACCAATGGCCGAACTCTCCAGTCAACTAAGGTTTTGAATTAATTACATAAAAAAATGACGAAACTAGAAGTACAACTGACTGAGTGCAACAGCCTTCCTAGTGCTATTTCAAAATTGTTTTATACTGCCTTATTTCCAGTCTTTAAGATTCCCTATTAATTTTTAGAACATATGTATGAGAAAAAAGAAAAACAGATACAGCAAAAATAATAAATGACAATAAATGAAAAAAAACTTACATGACGAATAATAACAGAGCAGATGCGTATTACGTATAGCAACCGAATTATTGGCATTCAAATCAACAGTGATATCAGTGAAGGGTTCGTAAAAACGTATACGCAAAATAGGCACTTTAGCTAGAATAAGTTGCATGTGAGAAACCCATTTCGTTTCAGCTAGAGCACTCTGGATCATATTTAGAACCACCACTGCGTCTGTTCGTTGATCTAACTAAAAACATTTTATTTTATGGTAACCAAAAATTCATTTCAATCTTCAGAAAAATCTAACCTCATATAGAATTGAAGTGGGATGACTAACTACAAAAAACATGACACATAAATGAGATCTATAAATCTGATGTGCAGAGATGGGAAGTGTGACTAGTCATCACTGATAATTTTACTAAACACACCATTTTCAGATGAATATGATTAAAACGAGCTCTGAAAAATCTTGTAAGCCTACCGATAATTCCTGGTCGTTTGTTTTAGAAACTTCGGTGCTTTTAGAACACAAGTGGTAATGAGAAATAAATTCTAATAAATAATTTAGCGACTTACATCTTTATTTGTTATCATTAAACATAAATCCATATCAGAGCTATTCGTACCAAAACCATTCAGTGATGAACCTACCACATACAAACCACACACTGCAAATTATTTAAGTTATAATTATTAGCACAAGAAAAAAATGACAGAGCGGAGGACTACAGTGCTTACTACAAGCATAATTGCAACTAATAGAATCGATTCAGTTGCTAAATCATTTATCTCAATTGACATACTGGGAAAAACAGGCGAAATGGCATAGTAAAGGACATCGCGAAGATGAAGTTTGCGATTGAGAACGCCTTCCGTTTGTGTAATAGCTTTGTGATAATACCAAATTTCTTCACTGAGAACATCCAATTTTGACAATTCAAAACCGTCATTATCGATAAAATTTGATTCTGGTGGTCCCTGCACTGGAGTAGATGCTTCGCCTAGAAAACATGAAAAAAGAGCTGGGAAGGAAAACTAAAGAAAAAGTAGATCGTTGAAGTAATAAAAGTTGACTTCAAGCTCCATCTTACAGCAAATTTTGAAAAATAATCTTTATCAAATTATTGGTTTTATATTCAAAAATATTATAAATTATAGAAACAACTCGAGAAATCCAGTCTGGCATCGGCAGTTTGTATTGTGTCTTGCTGTAGTAGCTTCGCCGTTATGTTACCAGTTGGTGAAATTGTTCTTTCAGCGATCTTTTTTTCTTCAACAAAAACACGATTGCAAGCGCCTGTAGCAAAAATTAAACTATCGAACTAGCGAAAAAAAAAAAATCATTTAATAGCAAAATTGAACGACATTGTTAATTATGGACTATTATGCTGCTAACATTTCCTCTACATGCTCTCATTTAGAGTAACGCTAAAGCTGATCAGTATTTAGCAACAATGAACGGAACAAAGAAGAAACAAACGAACTTATTGTTGCTGGTGATGAATCGCTCTGGTAGCTAATTTCTCCTAAAACATCCAGATTCAGATAAAATTTTTTAGAAATTTCCGTTTTTTTAAAAGGTCGCACTAGATTAAATTTCAATAAAAGTATGACGTTTAAAACTTAATATAGATAACCTTTCATTACAAGAATGATATTTAAATTGTGTTGATATTCGAGAAAAAAAGTATGCTTGAGTAAGGTTTAAAATTTTGCCGTCCAGTTGTTGTGTATAAAGTCCCTTTAATTTTTTTTTCATTTTGCTTCCAAAAGTGTGGGAAAAAGATTTCCAAAAGGCAAATAAAAATCAACTAAGCATTCCTCACATAAAACTGAATATATGCTTCATTAATACTTGCAACATCAACATCTATCAAATTTTGCCTAATGGAATCACTGAAACTTCCACCAATTCAGTGTATCACATTTTTTAGAATAATTTTGTCGAAGGTCGCCCTTTTCGAAAGAGTCTCGAAACTTTTCCGATTAATTTTAATCCACTAGTTAAGATATAAGTAAATCTGATCGGTTTGCATGAAAACTCTTACTGTGCTGAATCCTTTCTGCAGAAATTTAAATACAGCACGTTAAAAAAATTTGGGTCACATGAAACGAAAGTAGTGGTTCCAGCCTTCTCTGACTTCAGCCTTTACATTGGCTTTTTAGAAAAGACAGAATCAGGATAGTTCTTGAAAAGAAAAACAACGGACAAACACATCATTAAAAACCATGGCAAACTTTTTTGAAATCTCACAGAAAAAATCTACACAAACAGCAATAAATCAGTCAAATGAATGGGAGAAACCAAATCGTTATTGGGTACGATTCAGGTGTAGAACGGACTTAGCAATTTCAGTCCCTTACCACAGCTCCAAAAGTAACCCGTCGCGAAGATGCCTTAGATTTTTGTATTTCAAATAGTAATAAAGGAAACTGCTGTAAGAGACTTGTTACCGTAAATGAATGACAATAACTGAAAGAATAATTACAAGGCCGCCGCTTTTATTGAAAAAAAATGTGCAGTATGATGACTTTGCCTACTACTACACACTTTTAAACAGAATGACTTAACAATATAACACTATATAATATTAATACTTTGGTTTTTTCATCTGTCCACACTAAGCATTTGTAATTCACCAAATAATTTAAGGCGAAGATCGAAAAAAAAAGCCAATGAAATTGTTAGGAGAGTGAATGAGAGCCTCAATAAATCATGAGTCTTCTTTTAAATTTCGGATTTCGACCATTAGAACAGTATAAAATTCCATCCCTAATATCTGCTAAATCGTGCAGAAAATATTCACTATTCTGACAGAATTGTGATTTAAAATTTCAGATTCATAGAAGTTATCTAAGCATATTTAATTTTTTGAGACCACTGTCAGTGGATCATTACAGCGATCATCATAATCAATTTTTGGCCAGTGTTATATGTTAAATTAATTCAAATGAAATTCCAATCTAACTTTACATTTGTTGACCGTATATGATGTGTTTTGCAAATTTCAGATACATATATTTGAACAATAAGCATTAGCTTGAAAGTTTAGTAGTCACCGGTTACTGAAGTAAGAAAATGCAAAATCCAAATCCATAATAGACTGAGAAAGGATTTCGGTGACTATGCTTGAAGACATAATGAAGTTAGCGTTGAAAATTTTTATTAATCATCGGTGGTACAATGATTTCCCGAATTTTCTTAGCTTTATCTTAAACTTCACTGCTTGATGACAGCCATCATTCTTTCCAGCTCCATACGAATTAAAAGTAATGTCCAAGAGTTAAGGGAGAAAATCCCAATCTGTAGAATTTTTCCCTTTTTCATAATCTATATATCTAATGAGATTCTTTTATTGTCTTATAGTAGTATTTTATCGATACCAGAATTCCCAACTGGGCTAGTTCCAATGGCAGAGTATCTGAATACTGCGAACCAGAAAAACAAGTACAGAATGTAAACCATCTGAAAAATAAGCAGATGACGATCTTTGCATGAGTTTACTGACAATAAGCAAGAATAGGCAGAAGTTGTTGACGCTTTCAAATTTGAATTCCAATCTCAGTATCGAAGTTCGTTTCTTCTTAAATTTAAAAAAATTTAGAACTAATTTTTTTAAACTTCTCGACAATTTTTAACAATAATAGAGTTTAATGATAACGTCTGCACTACATATCATGCTCTCTGATTCAGCTTTGAAAGGCTATCACGAAACCAAATGTCGGCTGGCTGCTAGTTGCAAAAGTTGTAAAGATATATCTTTCTCCGCAAAACAACCATGTAATAACAAAAATAACAATTCAGAAGAACAGTTGGGCGAAAAGATAAAGGACATTTATCTCAAATATTTTTAATGATAGCCTCAGCCAGTGATAATACTGAAAGACGAAGAAAAAAGAGCGATGAAAAATTGGCAGGGGACTTCTGAACTTTTTTATAATAGATCTCCCTTGCACACTATGTTGATAAAGAGATTCATAACATTTCAAGTTCGAAGGTTGACATCTGCCTCCTCTGGAGCACAGGGAGCCATACCCTTAATCTGATTTTGTCTTACACAAATGAATTAATCACGCAAACTATCATAGTCCTTATAATGTCTTAATAATGCATACCTGCAACGTAAAAAAAAAAGAACAAAAAAAAATGACGATTTTGTCATCGAACAGTGAATTGAAGTTTTAATAAAAATTATAAAAGCCAATTGTATTCATGAAAAAGTGCAAAGGTTAGAGTTATAATTGAAATTCAAGATCCAAAAACATTTTATTTTAGTTTTAGAAGTCTCGAAAGCAATTCTCAAATGGTCCCTAAGAATTCAACACTAAACAGTAAGCAGTGTCCAAAGTAAGTGAAACAAACAACGCTGTC
Organism: Loa loa; assembly: GCF_000183805.2. Lineage (NCBI taxonomy): Eukaryota > Metazoa > Nematoda > Chromadorea > Rhabditida > Onchocercidae > Loa > Loa loa. The sequence continues at coordinate 369,989 of NW_018108200.1, forward strand.
ACTAAAAATAAATGATTGTGTCATTATTGAAAATCCATGTGTGATAATCCCGTTGTTCCATTGGACAATTTAGGTTAATTTGAATTTATAAAACAAATATGGTAGAAATATTAAGATTATTAAACAAAAAGGAGGTAATCCAACTCATATAAGTAAAACAACGAAGTGAATACTAAATCAAGTTGGGAGCCAACAAATGAGTAGCAACCACAGTTTTTTGGGAAAATGAAAAACAAATGGAAACCTTAGACAAGTACTGCACGTTTACATTTATCCTCAAAACTTTTATGAAAGCTTACATTTTATTTCTAAATCCCTTTCACTCTAATCAGTCAGCAGAAGTTCTAAGTGGTGTATGATTGAAATACCGGTCCATTTTGCACCATGCTTTGCTAGTTTATTAAATATTCAAGCAAAATAAGTAAAATCCAACCTTCTTCACAAACTGCAACATGTTCACAAAATAATCTCGTCAGCTGTTCAACATCTTGTGCTGTTTTTTGCGTACTTTCTACACTTCGTTGTGGATTATGACTTCGCTCAAAAATTTCCTCCTTTGGCGTACTACTAATTACTTCTATCTGAAACAAACAGCTAGGCTAATAACCCGAAATGCAGTGTGCCTGTTGAAGTCTATTTTTAGCTATCTCAGCTTCATTTTATCAAATGAAATTTTTTCTCAGTGGAAATCAGAAATGCTGAGTTCTCTAAAAACCATACAGTTTTTCAATGTGCTGTTATTTACGTATTTTCTATACTTCTGAGTTTAACAAAGCTTGCAAAGTCAGTCCCTGGAACTCACTCATCAGTACTTATACTTTTCCCTATAATCTACAATGCCCAACAAAACCATCAAGATAAATTTCAGGTGAAATTCAAAGATGAAATTCAAAAAAAAGAGCTGCTCCATCAGCGTTTATATTTCCGAGAATTCAGTCTATCATTGGTCAGGAAATGAAATTTACTATTAATTAGTCCTTTAAAGTATTAACTGCCTTCCTCGCTTCTTTCCTCTCCCATGAACCTAGAAGGGATCTAATTTACAAGTATTCAGGGGCAGTTTATTTTATACATTATGATAGTCTCAAACGAAACACATAAATTAATCTGTTGGAAATTTAAATTCAAATAATTAGCATGGTTCCCCTTTCCCACATTTTTCGTTTTTAAAAATATATTCTATTTGCCTTTAACAGAGAGCTTTTCTAAATCACAATCTCGCTTTCTTCTTCTATCAAAAGCTTTGGAAGAATCTATTTTCAGAAAAACAAAAAACCAACCTCAGCACTATCAATATCAACAAATTCACGATGACTTTTCAGCGCTAGATATACTGGTGGGGAATTACGAGATTTGTTTGAACCATTACGCTTCACATTACGATGTAACGAAGATGCAGTTCCATGACTTCTTTTGTCATCGGATGTCACCAAAATGAAAGAATTTTCGGTATTTCCATCATGATAAGTCAAATCATTTTTGTCATGTGAAGTGAATGCTGGAAATATCAAATAAAGATTACATAATATTTGGTGAAGAAACACATTCAATTTCGAACCAGATGTATTCTAACTTCTAAATAAAACCTTGGAAGTTGCTGTAAGTGTCATTTGAAAGAACCACCTCAATCTAATGAAAGTTTTTGGAATACGAAGTTTTTGTTGCAAATGCTCAAATTCCAAAAACTTACATGATCTGTTTGCAGATCTGTATACGTTGGTCATTCTTGGAGTGGAACGCTTGTCAGAAGTGTTACACTGAGAATGATCATGACTGCGATCCATGTTACCAACATAGAACCTTAACCAGTTAAACAAACAAGCTGTGTAAAAGAGAAAAAAATTATGAAAATCATATAAAAATATGAAAAAGTTTTCCTTTTTCTAAACTTGAAACAAAAAGGCCCTTGGAAACCTCAAATTCTCCACTATCTTCTTAGGGAATTCTTATTTATTGGAGTTTAACTAATATGATCTGCTCAGCTGTGATTTAATTTTCTGACTTTTTTGTAACATAGATGATCCTCTAAAAAAATTTTTCTCTTTCAAACTCATATTCCTCATCAAGCTATAATACGTATTTGATATTTTATAACGTAGGGAATCCTTTCCTTATATTTGAAGAAGTTTCTTTAACATGACCACCCTAGATCTTGTTCCAGTAATCTCGGAAAAGTTAGGAGCATCGTCAGTAAGAGTGCTATAAAAAAAATACAGAAAACATTTATTCGAGACATTTTTAACTCATGAACTCAATTTAAGTATAAAAAGTGTCAAATAACTGAAAATCTACTTGTCATAACTGTTTCGCTCTTGACTACGAACAAAGCTATCACTGGTCGAGAAAGGACGTGCGGGATAATTCCGGGATAATGAACCGTTCTGTGAATGCTTGTGCCAGTTATTGTCGTTCGACTGATGATATGGAGGCATCGGAGGCAAGCCTGCAAATATTATTCAATGCAATTGTCCACTTTATTTAATATAGCATTTTACTCTACGATGGACATAGAATCAGCCTCCTGAAAGTTGATCATACTATTAAAGCGTTTCTTTTAAACTATATATTGGTTGATTAAACCAATTCTATTTCAGTGACCAAAATATTGCTTTGTCTTTTTGCTTCCCTGAAGTTTCCAGATATTGTCTCAATATTTTAATAATGGTCAACTCCACCATACTTATGCAGCGATAAAGCAGCTCGACTTTTTCTAACTCGATTTTTCGCACGAAAGTAGTGCAGACAATTCTTAAAAATTCTTCTTTTCACCCACTTAATTCTCTTACCATTAAACTATTTCATAGGAATGGAAAAGGGTGAAGGTATAAAAGAAACATCCCTTGCGTGAACAAAATAGGATTATTTTTCCCCAGATGCTTATTTGATCTATGTATAGTTTTCAATCTTTATTTTGTCAAATCAATCAAAAGCCCAAATTTTAGCTTTGAAAAACTTATGTACCGTTTCCAAGGAACTCAAATTTAATATTATCGCTTACGAGTCTGAAACGATTGAATCGTAGCAAGACAAAGGGAACAGAAATTTAAAACAAATGAAAAAGATACTGAAAAGTGTTGATGGGTTGGAATCAGATAATTAGCAGATAGATCAATCAAGACGTTATAAAAATTGACATCGATTGTTATAACAACAAGAGATATGCTGTAGCACTGAACGACGAATGGTAATACTAAATAAAAAAGAGGCAGAACTAGCAACTGGCAGGTATACGACTTACCTCCTGACCTTCCTTCATTTGCACCACGGGTCGAGGTACCATTACTTCGATGGATGTTTCTCGCTTGCAGGACCTGCTTCCTCTGCCTTGAGACATATTCATCACTATCATAGATCTCAAAATCTGGTTTTGCATTTGGCGATTTTGGCTTCAGCCAATTTACGTTGCGTGTTAATTCACATGGCAAACCACTTGCATTGGAGTGCTCAAATTTAGGTAAATTTTCTAGCAACGAATCTTCATCCAAAAAATGATCTGAAAAATGATCTGGATTACAACAAACTGTAATGAAGGAACAATCAGGAAACGACATGCACTGCAACAAATACAAAAATAATTGGACTCATTTGGCGCTTTGCCCAGTCCTTAAGATAATGTGCAGATACTTCTTTGTTGTAACCCTGGGTTAAGGAAAATATATGGGAAAACTATGAATACATTTCTTCATTCCCCTCATTTCTTCAAGAGTCAAAATTTCACTTTGTTACCTTGCATCAATTTTTTTGGTTCATCCGCTGACATTATCGGACAATCATTTTCATCTGCAGCATTTCCTGGAATACTGGATGTTCTGGAATCAGTTTCGCGTGAAACACTGTTAGTGTTCTGAAAATATTATGCTTTTAAATTGAAAATGAATCCTAAATGAAAGAACTGAATTTAATTCAACACATAATTGGGAAGGACTTAATAAGCAATAGATTCTGCGGACCTGACCATCTGTTCGGATATTATCACACGCGCCTAGCGCTTCAGTTTTAATATTTTCTGTTGTATTTGCCGCAAATGATGACAAGTCTGAGGTTGAATGAACTGTTTCAAATTCAGGTATTAGATGAACCTGCGTAGAGATTATTTGCGATTGTGCCAGCTGCGCAGAAAAACTGAAAATCCTGGTGATTATTTAAATTCGGTGCGAAATCATGCAAATTTTAAAAAATTAGTAAAGACTATTGATGACATCCCCCTGCCCTTTTTCGCGCTACAATCTAGTTATATATGATGCCATATTTGTTTCCTTAGAATATTAGAACGCATATGACAAACCATTTCTCAAATACTACTTGCATTAATCGATTCAAACTCGTTTTTCTTAACAAAAATTTGATTTTTGTTCAATTTTCATTAGTACAGTTCTTAAAACAACGCACAATTTTGAAAATTTCCGGTCAGAGTTCTAAATCTTAAATTTTAACTGGCACAAAGTTGCCGAACATTTCAGTTTGCATATTTAACATTGATGCATCTTGTCTTCTGACAACTTATCTCAAAATTAGTTTTAAAAAATGATTAAATCTTAAAAAAATTCATCACCTTAGAGATTTAGAGTTTTAGTAATGTTATTTAATACTATTTTAAGAACCATCTTTGCAGTAACTGAAAATCTCGAACTCCTAACTGTCCTTTTTACGTTTTACCAAGCAACAAGCAAGTAGCAAATAGTTCAAAAAACAAATTAGTTTCCAGTTTTTTATGTCCTGTTAATTTCAACTTTTTAGGCTTTTAACGAATCAAAAGCAAATAATCCTTCAGTACTGGACAAGTCGTTTCA
>NW_018108200.1:375266-382637 GCF_000183805.2 Loa loa
GTACGTACGTACGTTACGTACGTACGTACTACTACTATATATATATATATATATATATATATATATATATATATATATATATATATATATATATATATATATATATATATATATATACGGGGTCATTTTACATATGCATATATAGGAAAGTCGTTTTATCTTACTTTTGCGCTCAAGAAACTCGAAAAGCTGAAATATTTGTTTGAAAGTAAGAAGAGAAAGGGACTACATATATATATATATATATATATAACAATTGATTGAAACAACATCAAGAGGAATGTAGATAAGCAAGAAACATTAGAAGTCTTTCATTTAGTGAATCAACCGTCCCCAGCAACCTGTGATTAGACTACGGGGCTGTTGCTTTTTTCCTTGATTCCTTTCCATCATATCCACCTATATAGGATAGCCAGAATCCACAAAATTATCATAGAGTCAGTTAACTGATAACAGTAATGGATTATTATGTAACTGAAAATTTTCACTTTCTAGTCACTCTAAAGCTATTGCAATGAACATGGTCTTCAACAATTAATTGAAATAAACCGCATGTTTTGCCAAACAAACAAGTAGAGAAACTGCTTTGCGATGATCAAAAAATGTTTAAGAATTCTGATTGATATACGATAAAAAAATGTATGTTTCAGCCTGGATATAAATGTTTCAGTAAACCATATGCATGAAAATCTTTGAAAGTAGCTATTTTTTGTGCTGTAGAAAGTTTAAATTATTCAGTGCCCATTTCAAAGGATTTGACTTCAATAGGGCTAATGCTTTTTCGTGGCAATAAAAGAAGTAATCATTTTTATTCATTAAACGAAATTCTTTTTTCTCATATACTAAGTCTGAATAAAATATTAGAATTCATGAATAACATACCTTTCTAAACAATGGATGTAAGTCTCAATTCTTAATGGCAAGAAGTGATTAGGAAACTGATAAACACGAAAGCAATTAGCAGCAGGAGTAATAATGCTTTCGGATCTTGCGCCAGTTCCAAATCGGAGATTGGCGGTCGATAAGCCTTTCCCTTTTTTCGCTAAATATCTTTTTCGTAAGGTGCATAATTTTATAGCAGAAGGGTAACATGCTTGATATGATCTAAGCGACACGTCTGAAGAAACTTGTGGTAGTAACCCGGTTGACTGTAAGGAATATTTTGGGACCTGCTGTAATTGAGGCTTTTGCTTAACAGCGCTAGCAAAGTCGTAATCACAAAAATCTGCCAATGATGATGTTCCAGCAGCGTTGTGACGCAAATTTTCAGGGTCACTATCACCTAGGAAAATAATTTGTGGCGGTGAAGAGCTGCTGCTGTCAGAAGATGAAGCAACTGCTACATGAGATGAAGCAACTGCTATATGACCTGGGAGATATCCAGACTCCTCCTGTTGATAGTAATTATCATGAGAACCAATTCCAGAGCTAGTGGAATCAGCATAGTCAGTATTAGCTGTACTACTACTACTAATATCGCTTGGAAAGGGAGAAGTATCACACTGTATGTCCAATCTTGGTTTAGCAACATATGCAGAAGTTCCTGGTAGTGCGAAGAACGTTGTATCTGCCGGCCAATGTTGTGTTGCAGCTGGTTGTTGCCAGGATGATCTTTTAAGATTCATGGAACAATGATGACAAAAGGGCCAAATATTGCTCATTGGTATAAGAGTACCGGCAAAATGGTCAGCAAAAAGGGTTGGATGTTGTTGCAAATCGCCACCACCACAAAGTGGATTATAACATTGAGCATAAGCTACATTACTATTAAAGCGACGATAATGTCCAAAACCATTTTTTGATGAAGAAAATAACGATGAAGTGGCTGGAGGCGGAATAGCATTATGGACAAAATATTCTGAAAATGTTGGCATCAGATTCTTGCCAGAAAAAGGTAAAATCTGAAGAAAACACCTTTGTCAGAAGCTCTAACGAGAATGAGATTTTGCAGAAAATACCTCCGGCAAAAGTTCTGACGGGAATAAGCGATATTTGAAGAAAATCCAAGATTATTCCAAAAATCTTTTCAGAGATTTGAACAACATTATTCCATATCCAAGTTTCAGTTACAGTGATGCAGAATAGAATAGTATATGAGGCAAGCAGTAAAACAGATTCCACTAATATTGTTTGGCTTCTCAAATGATGTGAAACTGTAATACTTCAGTACCTGACGCAGTGCTCCTTTCAATACGTTTTTCAAACAGTAATGACTAAAAATCAAAATTCAAATACGAGAAAAGGAGACAAAAAAGATTAAATAATGTAGCGAAATATAGCGGAACGCAGTAAAAAATAAGTTATTAATTTTTTTAAAGAAATACGAGGATAAATTCAGCATATAAAAATTTAATGTGAACAAAGAGATGAGATGAACAGCTGGAATGATGGTACCAGGAGTAAGAAAGGAGCAAAAATAAAATACAGAGACAACAGAAAGGTAAATACACAAAAGTAAGCTATGAGTGATGTACATCAGTAATCAAAAAGCAATTCAGAACGTAGAAAATTTTTAAAAAATTACGGCTAACAATTTCGCTCATTTATCAAGTAGCCTTCCTATCCTTCACAAATTCAATTCAATTTCGCTTAAGCAACAGATTATACAACCCTTATATACTGATGCACAGACGAAAGAAGCAAATTCTTAGCACCATTTTGTATTATACAACTATTTTTTTGCAACTTTACATCTTATTGTCCTACTGTAAAAAAAAAATGTACTGGAAATAATGAAATTCAGTGCAGTGCTAGAGAAGAAAAAACAAACCTTCTAACAGCGTGATCCAGGAAAATAATCTAATAGTATGTTAGGAAAGAATTAGATCCAGGAAAATACTAGAATTTCAAGAATTAAATAATCCCTCATCTATTATAAACACACAATCATACCGGCTACTTCCTTTCAAAGTAAACCTACTGTCATCCCTACACTTTCACTGATATCCACCGAAGCTAACTTATCACATCAAGGTTCTTGCAATTGGTCACTTTGATCAAATTAGGTTGCACTATCACCAGCCAGGATTTGCCATGAACTCGACCTGACTAAATATCACAAACAAAAAAATAGCTATTAACGGTGCAATATGAGATAATTAGATGTTCTTGCTTCTTGTCAACATATCACAGGTCATCAATCTCAACAAGCACACTGGCAGAAAGCATGTTCGAACTATCTTTAAAACACCCTTTTACAAGCTGACCAATAATGATAAAAATTTCTGATATATTCAATCATTATACTTGAAGGCAAGAATTTTTTTCTTCCCCATCAACAATTCGTTCATGTACCAACATCTATCCAGTGTTAGCTTCAAGCTCCAAAACGAAGTCCCACCGACTTCGTTTAGCTAATCATTATGTTATGAAACCTTTGAAATAAGTCGGAAATTCTAAACACTCCCTTTCACTCTCTCTCTTAGTTCCTGATCCTCATATTACATATTAATTTCAGCCCAAGATTGAATTTCCAAACTGTCCTTTCAGTGTTCTAACTATACTTGGAGTCGTTTTTCAAAATAGAAGAACCGAAACAGAAATTATGTCAAGCAGTTTGTCTTGGCAGTTCGTTCTTTAATCACGAAAAGGCACAAACAGCCAACCGAATTGTTCTACATCATAAGCAGAGGAAGCTGCAAATCCCACATAAATGGCCACGTTTCCTGTTTTTTGCAAATGAAATATGAGAAGACGCAGGGTTACAGATATCTTCCAAAATAAACCAATTTTTCATAATCACAAAGATTTCTTCAGCAGTTTTCTGCCTTGACAATTTCATTGTCATTGTACTATCTAGCTTAATAATCGGTATCAATCCATCATCATCTACAAATATTTTAATCATTCTTGATCTTTTTATTCCAATTTTGTAAATGATGATCATGGAAGCTTCAAAATGCGTATTATTACACCAGCAACCATCTGTTTGCAATTGCTTAACCGCTGTTATAACAAAGCTCTATTCCTAGGTTATCCGATGTGAGGTCAAATGGCATTCGGAGGATAAGTAGAAACTGAAAAAAAAAAAACAACTCCTTTTATACTATTTTTCTATATGGAAATTTGAAAATTTGAAACGTAAGTGGTGTAAAACAAAGTGTTACACAAAATGCTACATGAAACATGCTAATCTTTAAAAGCGGCACATAGTAGACTTCAATTAGCACGCAGTGCTTCTAATTGTATACTGGACAGGTCAGTCATACTCAGAGAAAAAAAAGAACGGAAACCTGACTTGTTAAATAATAATTTAAATGACAGACTGGAAGTATGTCACATTCATCAAACATTCTTCAGCTTCATAGTTAAAATTGCAAGAGAATCACCAGATAAAACTAATATGTTATGCACAGTTGAAAGCAATGGTTTTAGTATTTTCATATATCATAAATGCAAAATGAAAGTAAGCATAAGTTCTTCAAGTTCACAATCATACATAAGTTGATCGACACTACCAATAAGTTGCTTCTGACAATCCCATCTAAAGCAGAAATGAAAAGTCAATAAATTTCTTAAACTTCAAAAATATCGTTCCGTTTTTACCTTATCAAAAATAACAATAAATTGAAAACAAAGGAAACCCGCCCGAAACCTGACTAGTTAAATCACAAAGCTAAATGAGACTGAAAAACTTACATAGCAAAACTGTTTGTAAATATGACTTAAATTTATGCCCACTTGTTATTCAAAACATTTTAATACGTTGGTTTCTGATCGCTACTTTTTCTTCGTCCTCATGCAAAATTTGACTCAGCAATTCTGTATACATTTTATTAGGTTCATGCCGATGAATTTTCAAATACACTAAATTTGGTTCTAAATAAATGATCAAAATTCCAATACCGTCAGTACTGTTAATTTCAGCTTAATTCCATTTATATAAAAATTGGAAAAAAGCACTCAGAAAAAAAAACGCATACACAAGAACCTTTGGAATAGACATTAAGGTAAAAAGTTGAAAATTTCTTTTTTTCTCTCAGTCCAAAAATAGAAAAGAAAGCAAGAAAGCAAAGAAAACACTCCATTCATCGAGTAGCAACACAGAGCACACACACCAACAGCTAGTACATCGTTAAAATGAACACACTATTTGGTTGCCGTGTATTTTCAGTGCACTCTATCTCGTGTTTTTCAATACACCTTTCCTCGCAAAAATTTTACAGCCGACACAGAGACTGGAACTACGAAACGAAGTTTGTGGCGTCTCACTCACCCCACATAACCCACATACAACTATATGCAAAGCTCAAGTATACACAAAGATTGCGCACCCTAACAGATAACTGTCATCCACAACCGAAGGATGGACTTTTAAAGATACGGAATTCTGCGCCGAGCACACAGTGGGAAAGAATTCAAAGACTGGGACTCTTCAGAAAAGTTCTGAACTGAGTTTTTGGTTTTACTCACTGATGGATATCATTTAATTCAAAACATTATGGAAGAGTAACGAAGATTTCCCTACTGCTTTCTATTCTAAAGCATATACAACTTTTTCATAGTTTCCGCCATATTTCAATTCTGAGCAGATAGTGGTCTCAGTTTTGTTACTAAGTAATTTTTCGACTAACCGGCCTATTTTAAACTTCTAGAACAATTATTTGAAGAACGGTTCTTTTCCTCAGGTAATTCAGCACACCAGGTTTAACTTCGTTTCTAGTTTTTTAATATAATTTTTAAATTTCACTGTCCCATTGTGTAACCCGTTTTGCTCTTCAAAACTTGATTGATTTTAATTTTGCTGAAATAAATTTCGAAGAGCCCAACATTTCTGGGTCAAGCTTCCAACTTTTCAAGTCGTGGAATAGTTAGCTTATATGAATCTAATTCTAATATGTCTGCAATCATCAACCGATTACGGGGTTTTAAATCTAGGGTATCTTTGGTTTCTGAAAGAAGGAAAGAAAATAAAACTTTGAAAATTTCGATGTCGATGTTGCTGGTCTGCCAATATTTTTGTCCTCTCTGAAATTTCGATATTCTTCTACTGAACTTGTTTGACTGCTATGGATCATCTGACTTTCCTTTTTTAGCGAAGGACCTGAAATTAAACTGTGGTTACTTAATCGGATCTATTCTCGCATTCTTCATGCGGAATACCACAAATTACTCCAATGAAAATCAGTAAAAATATGAAAAATACCTACAGTAGAAGCAGTTCTGAATAACCAAAGAATACAAAAGGAAAGGAAAAAATTAGTTTGCGCATCCAAAACAGCAGAATTGTTAGCACTGCATTGTATTTTCCAGAAACCGGCCCTTCTCCATGTTCGATGTAAAAATTTGTAATGATCTCATCTTCTTTCCCGAATAACAGTATTTTATGAGAAAAGCGGGAAAGAAATAGTATGTTCCACTTCACTCACTGATCAGGTTTAAGCTAGAATTAGACATCATGTTCATTAAAAACTTACTAATAACGGTTGTCGGAGGACGTGCGAGATCTGTGCTATACGTCCTCTTGCTGAATTTACCGTTACTAAAAGAAAGCTATGTAATAAAAATTAAGATCAAGAAATAGTGTTAGTAAGTGGAAGTGTAAGTTGTTCCATCAAAGACTTCAATCAACTTTTCGAAATTACCATGTATCCTAACATATAAAAATGCAAATTTCATGCCTTACTGAGTGAGTTTTAATGTGCACTAAATGACAAAATAAGTAATATCAATTTTTCTTTCATGGAGCCCTCAATATCAACCATGCTGCAACAAAATTATTTGTCATTCTTACCATTCGATAAGTGCTGTAAATAAACATTTGAAGGCAATCTCAAACGAGGATAAAATAATGCAGGAGAATTACCTGTGAAATGAAGATTTGCATATCCCTTCTCTCAGTGATATCCTTGCATGATTAGTGTCAGATTCGGCGTATGTATATTTTGATTCTGATGGGTAGGGATAGGTCACAGTTCTGCCACTGGTTGTCGAAGAGCATATAACAACTTGATCTGGATCGCCTCTGAATCTAAATTTTTGAAGTTTACAATTTTCTGATTCAGAAAGCCTTTACATAGAATGCATCTGACAAATATGCTACTGAAAAAGCAGTGGTGAAATGTACATGAACACTTTCAATTTTTCAATTAAAACAAAAAATTTCCAAAACTACTTTAAAAACTTCTGCTAAAGCCTCTTGTTCCGCCTGTTGTTCTAAAACCTTCTGCCTCTTGTTCCCATCTTTTTTTCACAACTTCTTTATCAATAAGGAGATAAGATATAAAGAGAAAGCAAGAATTTTTCATCAAATATTGTGGGACATATTTATTATAATAACAGTAATTGATAGTTTCTCTCTTCAGTTTTATGGATATATATATATATATATATATATATATATATATATATATATATATATATATAATAATA
>NW_018108200.1:382657-399420 GCF_000183805.2 Loa loa
TATATATAGTATATATATATATATATATATATATATATATATATATATATATATATATATATATATATATATATATATATATATATACAATATATATATATATAAAATATAAAGGAAGAAATGAAGAATAACAGAAAGGTCACAGCCAGATTTGTGAAAGAATGAATATAGAAAGCATAGAAGTTAATCTAATAGAAGGCTTTTTATAGAAAGCTTGCCTTTTCATTATTTATGAAAACAGATAAAGCAAATAGATTTTTTTTAGATATAAAAATTCAAAAATATACGTTTTCGGAGGTGGTGCAGTGCCTGCTGCGGTGTACGTAATGCTTGCAGCACTATACGTTGATTGCATGAATGATGAGATTGCAACTGATGACATATTTCCCACATAGCAGGAATTATAAACTCCTATACAACATAAATGTTACAGACTCTTAAAAAACAAGAGGCAGTCGAGAACAACGACATTGCAAATAATTAGTAGTGTAAGCTTGGATTTTACTCTTACTTAAAGTTTCGCGGATAACATGTAATTTTGTTACTCTGGCATATCTCGGAAATTAATCCGACGTAAAAGTAAAAGTTGGTAATCGTAGCTGCAGATAAGCTATAGAAGATCGGATCAGCATTTTAAAAAATTGGATGGTTCAAATAAATCCTGGCTAACCTTCTTTATTGCTTCTGAATCCATTTGGTTCCCCAAGTGATTCCGTCTCGCAACTTAATTAGTATTAGAGAATAACAATAATTGGTAATGTCAAGAATAAAATTCACTAGATTATTCACAAGTACAATAATATGCAAAGAAGATTTTTCTTTTTTTCCTTCCACCCTCCAAAGCAAGGCATAAAGATAACTTAAGGACCTGATTTGAGTAGTGATTGAGGTAAAAGGCTTTGCGAAAAAATAAGACAGAGAGATAAATGACCCAACAGAAAAACCAATCTGCAAATTTCCATAAAAACCCACCACTGTGACTCACGAAAATTATTTAACATAAGACGTCGGGGAGTGCCTCGACCGTACGCCTGACCAAGTGGAAGGAGTGGCAGTGTAGGTGCTGGTCTTGTATAAAATCGTGATGCTCCAGGACCAGAGTAGGATAGTGTTGATTGTCTCGGACTATCGTGCCACCCAGGTCGTCCGTAATTAGAACGTAATCCAGAAAACGATCCATCCATTGTTTTAAGTCTTAACCTGCGTGGAGCACTCTCACAGCAATGACCTTCGTGGAGCATTTCTTTCACTAACAGAGGATCTCGATTTCTGCAAAGGTTATCATCTGCTGCACGATCATAGTATGGACCGCGTGGTAGTATACCAGTGGTCACATTCGTTGTTGGAACCGAAAAGCTGTAAAGTGAGAGAGGTAAAGTTCGATTGGCAGCCAGCGAACCACTGATTAACTGTGGTGAAGACAGTACTGGTGGCTGAATAAATTTGGACGGCGTTTTCGGTACCGTTGTCGTCTGCTGTGCATATGGAGTAACACTCTTGAGCAAAAATGATTTCGGATTGTCACATGAAATCATCACCGACTGTGATGCAGATACTGGAATAACCTTCGCTAAATTTATGTGATTATCATTTAGCGATTCGCTTCTCCGTGGTGCACCTAAACAGCAATAATGATTCAAGATAACGCCAAATTTTGAAATAGACAAAAAGTTGGGGGATTCTAAAGAACCCAAAGATTTTTCTTCAAAGCCTCACTTCTTTTTAGACCTATATATCCATAGAAATTATGTCTGATATATTTAAGATACCTCCTTTAAACCGAATAACACATTTATGCAAACTGCTGACCTACCGTATTTTCCATCAAAGGTATCAGCAAGTACACCTATCTACTCATGAAATTAATAAATTCACAGAGAAGATAAAACTTGCGAGGTACAAATGTAGCAAATGTGTCCCCTTTTGTTAAATCCATCGGAGTAGTATTACAATTACAACCTTCATTCGAACTATCTTCCGGAATAGAATGAGGTTGTGATGATAACGACAGCGGCCTGGGTGGAATTTCTCCTTCATCCTATAAATCACAAAATCAAAAAACTTTTTAGTTTATTAACTGACGCTATTATTAGAAAAAAAAAAAACTCAATATCTCACTTCGCCTGATATCTTTTGTAAAGCATGACCATTGTATCAACGTTTCTGATTCACCTAGCAATGAATTTTGGGTCATACATGATCAAGAGAGATAAATGAATACCCCTGGTTTTACTGCATGACTCGATTGTTGCCTGAGGGGTATACAAAATGGGGTGTGCACCGTAGTATCCATGCGTTTATTATTTCTGCAAAGCGACAACACTAATCTGATATAACCAGTGAAATTTACATGAAAAGAAAGCTTGCAGTTAATCAGGAAATTGAAATTAGCTAAAAGAAAGTTATCAGAGTAGATACCTTCCGGATTGTGCTTCGGGATGCGTCAATCTATCCTTCGTTTCGTTATCCGTAATAACTGGAACGAAATTATTTTTAGAAGCAAATTTACACAAAAGGTTTAGTAATAGGAAACAGGAAAGGCTTACCAATATATTGTACACTGCTGTAACGATACCCTTGCACACCTTTAACAGTATTCTCTCCTATATTATACGAAATCTCACCCGTTACACAATTTTTCGAAGTTTTGATATGATGAAATGACTGTCCGCCAAACACAACCTGGAATTTATTTTATTTGTTCCAGCAATCTCGTATACTTTCTAAACTATTTAGTCTTTCCTTTCTAAAATTAAACTTCCTTTCAAAAAATATCCGGTTCGATTCGAACTAAAAGTAGGATATCTTCCTACTGATTTACTTTTCTCCCATCTTTCTCCCAAAAATCGCATATCACACGGCTCCAATGCAAATTTTAAGTTGTTGAATTTCTATCTCTTGTTTTACAAAATACTTCTTAAAGAGATAATTAAGTCAACCCGACAGATAATGTCCTAATCGATCTTCAACTGAAAATGGAACGGTATCTATGGAAGGAGCGAAAGAATGGCACTATTTAGAGTGGACGGATTTGAGATGAATTACTCCATGAAGGATCTGTGCTCTCCACTACTACCCTTGGGTAAGAATAAGAGTATGAATAAGAGTAGATCTCCAGAAGAACGGACATACATGATGTCACTCTTCTCTTATGCTACATTATCCCGAGACGAGAGGAATAGTAACTTAAAAGTGATACAAACCGATGTGTTCCGTTCGTCCTGATTGTCGTCAACGTCAACGGTACTATTGTTCACCAGGCTCTCTTCCTGACCAAACACTCTGCATGGCTCCGTTTTGGTACTATTCTGTCCGTTACCCGTGTGCAGTACACAGATAACTGTTTCTTATCACTTCCTTATCCCAAAGCAATTGTATAAGATCACCCTGCAAATCGCAGACACTATCTCACATCCAAGAGATATGCTGTCTCTGATCTCCGCTGGATTCTAATAAAACTTCGTCTTTAAAGGTGCTTTTTAAATTTGATAGTATGGATATTTGATATTCTTTCGCCCACTTTATTTGAATCACTAAAAGAATTTAACCGAATTACAACATTTAAAAGCTATTTTAGGTTGACTGAGTTGTTGCAATCTGCAATAAAATTTGTGGGCCAAATCGCTTTCCTTGGAAATCTGTAGATAATTGAAACTGCTTAAAGATTTTAACAAATGAAACCAGAAAGTGACGCGAGCGAGCTTGATTACCGTAGTCCAATTTTAATCCACTACTGAAATGTGTCTTTTTCCGAGTAAATAATTCTGTCTCCGCATTCACCTCTCCGTCTCCGTAAGTAAGTGATTCAGTATTCAACTTTTACTTCCAGTACATATCATCTAATAATTTCAGGATAGTAAAAACAGTAGAATAACATAGAAAATGCTCAATAAATCGGCAGAAAACTAGTAATTCGGATTGCGGTCATCCTGCTGAAGACTCACGTAACCTGAACGGGACAAACACAGCTCACTGGTAAGCCTAAAATTTGGAGATTTCGAAATCCATTGAATCGAAAAAGGCTTAAAGTCAGACGTTACGAAAATGTTAAATACTACCGCCTTCAGCTTCGGCACATCCCCGTCATTTCTCAACTTCTGGAATGATTGCGGTAATTTCAAATTTTATATTCTGTGTTGTTTTCAACCAGACTGTTCAAATGCACAAAATGAAGATTATGGTACATGCAAAGGAGGGCACTGATTAGAGGCCAAATGTCGACTTTTTTAGGGGGATGGAAGATATTGATCAGGTATTGGAAGGGAGTGACGGACGATGCAAAATGCTTCGGTACTTATTAATATGCAAAGAAATGTTTTCATGCTTATGGGAGTAGCATAAGATGCTCGACAGTACTGTATTATGAAGCATCGATGTACTATGACTCAGTTTACAACAGTAGTTCTCCTATTCACTATATTCAATCAGTCATCGAGTTCGAGATATGGAGGTGTATGTATGGCAGTTCGATTCGTGTCGCTGTTTGCTGATTCAGATAATTCTTCTGGACTAGGTGTGCGACACATATCCTCAAGATCCGTAATACACCACGCTGATGGCTGTATACTTCTTTCCCGTATCCCTCTTTCTGCTGTGCAGTTAGAAACCTAAAGTGAGTGATTTAACAAAAATTAGTTTCAAATTCAAATCTTCTCAGGAGATAATTATTTTCATAAAAATCAACAAAAGACGAACTAAATAAATGTTTGTGTGAAGTGCTAGGCAAAGCTGGCAATTAAGGCAAACGGGATATGAAAAGAAAAGTGTGTCGATCAGTGGAAGTCATACTATCTGAGTGATGTTGAATGGAACGGGTTTTCTTGCATTTTCAGCATCTCCCGGAAAATTTATGATCAGCTGATGCTATGCTACTGCTGGAAGCTGGAATATATTGAGAGACAAGGCAATTCTCCCCAAAAAATTACTAGACTACCAGCAGTTGATTTAGTCTGAGCGTAGCTATTGTTAACTTATGATAAAGGAACTCAATTCTTGTTTTGAAAACTCAAGAAATTCATTTCATCGCCTTAAAATTGTTATTTGAAAAGAACATACTATACCTCCTCCAAATTCCTAAATGCTGTACCATCAAGTTGTGTTGCAAGGACGCTAGACGAAGCGGGTGGTTGAATTGAATCGTCTGGAGCGTACAGTACTTTAGGCATCTCAATTGTATCTGTTATCGATGTATAAATTTCATTCCGAAAAATAAATGATCTTCTGAAACTAAAAAATAAACTTCTAATTTATGCTCGCTTCTCATTACCAACATTTCAATGGACATATTTATTTCCCAAAAAAAAAAAACTCCCTAGAAAGCAAAAGTATTCGTATGATCATAAACAGTCTTTTTCTCATTACATGCTCTCAACTTCACTGAAACTAACTGTTAGAATTTAAGGATCCCTAACTTGGACAAATTTCCACGCAGATCGCAATACTAGACTTTGATCGGACAGGATGCGACGTGTTCTGAATTTCACGGAATAGTGCATAATCTTTACATGTCTAAAGTGACAGGAGCAACTTGGCGGTCTCTGATGTGTGCTTTCTGCACTTTTGTGACCGTTAAAGATACCATTTCCAAAAAAACTTTAGAAAATTTGAAAACTGCATACTTCCCGTAACTTAACATTTTTTAATTAGTCCTGAAATGTACAATTTTAGCTTACCTCTTCGTAATTTGGCAGATGTTACGTGTTTCCAGAAGCTTATCCGTACAGTGCAGTTTTCTGATTTCATTATCACTATTACTAATGTTTGCATACTTCCCGATTGATTCTCTTTTTCCTGTTGAAGGTTTCTTCCCCATAACACTTAGATCCTTCTTTCTGACTATTTCTGTGCTACTTTCTAAATTCTTGGAATTTCTTTGCTTGTCAATTGAGCTTCGTAATAATTTGAGCATCGCTTGGTGATTCGTCTCAATAACACAAAGTTTCGATTCTATTTCTCGCAGAAATGATTTCATATTACAATCTTCATTTACCATGTCATTTAGCTGGACTTGCAAGTTATCAGTTCTGAAATGTATCATTTTCACGAAGTCTTTATTATCATTTTTTTCGAAATTTAAGAATTTTTGCGTTTCCCTGATGCGTGATTCGTCCACAGAAGCTTTAATTCATTATTGTCGTGCTAGCAAGATATTAATACAGAGACTATGTGACAAATGGTAAGAAGCTCATGATGGAGGCATCAAACAAATCTGTTTAATTCATTTTTGCTTTAACCTCATTTAATAAATAAATAAAGCCAAAACTTTAAAAAAAAAAATAAAGCCAAACTTTTCTTTTTTAACCTCATTTAATTGTTCAGGAAGAAATAATTATTTACCTTTCTACAGCTGTTTTTAAATGACAGTCGACCTGCAATGGCTGCGAGAGACTCTTCTTCCTCGACAAATCATCCATACAATCTTCCTCAAAATCATGCAACAAACGTAATTCGTCATCGCTTAAACTTAGCTCTAAAAAAAGGGTCATATTAAAAGAGGTTTGGAATTTTGAAAATTGAAAAAATGTCTCTGACTTACTCATTGAAAAATCGAAGAACC
The DNA here is from genome assembly GCF_000183805.2 of Loa loa. Lineage (NCBI taxonomy): Eukaryota > Metazoa > Nematoda > Chromadorea > Rhabditida > Onchocercidae > Loa > Loa loa. Next base: position 389,214 of record NW_018108200.1, read on the forward strand.
CTCTACGTTTGCTAGTCCACTGCCTTCTCCGTCCACTTCTTTGATGTAACTAGAAATACAATTTGTTGAAATCAAGGGGAAATATTACAAAAAAAGTAAGGGAAACAAATATTTAAATGTTATCAATTTTGATTTTGAAAGGTGGCTTTTTTCTTTTTCCAGATGCAGTGAAATCATGAAGATCAACAGCAAAGTTCTCATGAATATTCTATGGTTTATATGAGAATTTTCAGACCAATATTTCTCTAACCTTCCAGAAATATTTAAGCAGAATCATTAGGTGTGATATTGGTGTAAAAGGAGGAGGAAAAAACGGTGTATTTTCGTATTCCATAACTTGTTCGTAACGCTGGAAGAGCCAGACTTGCTGTGCAATTGCATTTGTTTCATTGAAAATATTACTGAAGCAACGAATTAATTCACAATTAGCAAATTTATTAAAAAAGGACTTTAAACTGAGGTTAAATTTTAATATAACTGTTTTGGATTCCTTTTCTTGAATCTTTGAGCTAAGTACATTAAAAGAAATTCCTATAGCTATAAATACATACTTGAAAATAGCAATTAACATATTGATCAGAAGAATGTTTGCTACTAAAAGAAAGATAGTCATCAGAATTGGCGGTATCCAACCACCAGGAACGCAATTAATGCCTGAAAAAAAAAAAAAAAAAAAACTGAAAAAAACTGATAAAATGCCTCCAAGAAAACTCGAGAAAAACTGACAATTTAAACAAATATATTTAGATAGAAATGTTATCATACATATCATCTGTTACCCCCGAGATCTTTTTGTCTTCTTTTTGAGGGTGCACTAATTCTTCAACAAATATGCAGTTTTGAGAAACTGTGAAATCAATTAGTGCAGCTGTATTTTAGCACTGAAAATAAAGGAGTTTGCAAAGCCCCTCCTACCTCAGTAGATAGAAGCCGGTAACTTCTATCTACTGGCAATGGCAATGCTATGCAAAAAACTTACCTTCGTCTCCACAGGTGTCAATTTCTCCTGCATATACTTCACCGTATAGCATGAAATACGGTTTATAAAAAATATTCCTTATCAAAAGCCATTGCCATTTTTCATGAGGATAAGTAATTGCTTGCCGTGATATTCCGAAAGACATTAGTGTCACCAATAACAGAGCCAGAATATACATCATATTTACAATCTAAAACAAACAACTCATATTGAAAACAAAAGTACAAAAATGTGGTATATTCGAATTTCGAAAATGAGCTGGAAAAGTGCGTAAACTGCAACGAATCATATAAATTATTGAGGAATGGAAAAATGAGTAGATCTGCTGCGCAAGTTAGTCATAAAATTACATTGACGATACTCAAAAGAGACATAAATAAATTCTGCTTGAATCTCTTTGCGGCTTGCACAAATGCTATCTTTATGAAAACAATAACATATTTATTTATTAACCATCTATTAGTTGTTAAGACGCGTTTTCTCAGCTGTTTTAGAATTATCGTCAAGCAAAGCCTACCATCTTTCCTGTCATTTGTATGTATGGTCCTAGTCTTGGGTGAACACCCATAAAATCCAGAAGTTTGATGTACCAAAACACAATATTACATGATAAAATAACTCGTCCGTATGAATGACGTGTCAGTTGGTTATACCGAAATGCGAAACCAATGAAGAATGTTATAATGGCCAAGCAAGTCAAATAGTTCCAACAGCGATCAAAATAGACACGTATTTTCTCAAAAAGAGTACTTGCTTCCTGTACCAACAACTAAAATAAAAAAGAAAGTTAAAAGGAAGAAAAAGCATTTCTGACAATACTAAAAAGTTAAGAAAAAGAAAGTTAAAAGGAAGAAAAAGCATTTCTGACAATACTAAAAAGTTAAGAAAGAAAGGAGTCGTACACAATAATATTGGCTATAAGCTGCACCTTTTGTTAAGAATTATCAGAATTTTCTCAATGGTACAAATCAAAAACAAATTTAAGTAACAAACCAAGCAGAAAATATGTATATGAGTACTTACTTTTCGAAAATGCTCCATAACAAAACCGACAACATATGCAAGAAGAAACCATTCCACTTGAGTTGGTTTTACTGGAAATTCAATCAGTATTACGTACGTGTAAACGATCAGAAATACGAAATAACTTGCAAGCCATATCCAGAAAGTAGTGATCGGCGCAGAGTAGAAGATATTAAATTTAGTCGTCCACGATGTTTTTCGTGCCATCTATAAGAAAAATTGTCGACTTTCATAGATGCATAGAAATATTCCCTACATTAACAAAGAACACTAAAAAAAGAATGTCTAGTTTGATGTCAAGGTCACTATATAGTAAGTTGTCAAAGCTGAAGTTAGTATTTGAACCAATCAATTAACAGGGTAATTTTCTTTCCTTGTCTTCTTGGTTATCTATAAACATAATTTTCTTTCTTAATTTCAAAGCTCTCTTAAAAACTTCTAAAAAAAAACAAATCTTGCTTATAGATAACATATTGTTCATAGATAAACCATTAGCAGTAATGCAACATCTTTTGGTCTGGAAACATAAATTAGAAACACCCGTGACTTTGCAATTTTCTAAAACTAAGTGAAAAGGTACCTCTTCCACCTCTTGCAAACTTGTGCCGACTGATTTTCGCGAGTCTCCAACTCCTGATTTGACCCGTAAAGTTTCCTCGATCAAATTGGCCGTCTCGAAAAATCTGTCATACGTTGAGAGAGTGACGTTGTCTTGTATTTGGTTTTCCGTCTTATTTTCAAGTGCTAAAACAATTGCAAGTTAAATTTTTTTGAAAAAAAAAACATGCAGCATAAGTAAATTGGGGAATACGCCATACTTCTGATGCATGAAACGATGAGGAAGCACTGTTATGACTACGATCGTCATTTTCTTTTTCCTGTAAAATGATTAGTTAACAAATGATCTATCAGAAGTCTTGATAATCAGATGTCACTAAAAATAATTGATAATCAGATGTCACTAAAAAAAGTTGACCATCGAAGCACAAACGTAAGAGACCTAATAGTCGAATGAGAAAATCTTACATTATTGAACTCATTCCCTTCGATCACAAATGAATGACGTGTGAAAGAATTCATACGATGATTGGAAATTCGTGCTTTCACATCCAGCAGCAAAATGCTGGGAGGAAAAGCCAGTGCTAAAATTACTTTTAAGTTTGAATAGCTGGAAGAAATAGCTGATAATTTCTAAAAAAGTACCTTTTGATGCCGAGACCACCGTGCCATAAGTCTGCCAGTAAAATTTGACAGCTAAAATAAATTTTTTGTTGAACGAACAAGCTTTGAAAGAATCTCAACTTCAAGAATTGAATTTTTTTAAGATATTGTAAAATATGGCCCAGACAATAACAGCATATCAAATTTTTGCAACATTAGTGATATGTCTTATTTGTAGAACAGTAAATAGTATGACATATTTACCAATGATCTTCCTAGTTCATTTTCCTAATTGCTTGTATCTGAGAAAGTGTCTGCCAATAATGGGGATGAAAGTTGGAAGAAACATTTAATTGCAGAAATCAAAAGCAGCAGTGTTTGGTTAATCAGTCATTTCAAGACAAACAAATAATCACCACGGATGAGCCAAAAACCTTCGATGATTCGCAATAACAGCTAAGGAGAGACAAGTATGATGTCCCCAATTAGGTAATTCGGCTGTTAGCAATCGAAGAGTTCCCGCATCATTTTGCAGGTAGCAATGATTGAGCAAACTTAAACTTTCCCTTTTGAACTCCCTGGAAAATAAGAATTAGAAACCGCAAGATTTGTACTACAGGTTTTTTCAATGAAAGTGTGCAATTCACCTGCAAGCTAATATTAACTCAGCTCGAATACTGTGACTGTCAAATTATCAAATTAAATATTCCAAGAAAAGTTCGACAGAATTAAAACTGTCCAGGCAGCATAACTCATGATGCTTTGACGAGATATTTTCCTGAACAGATAATTCTTAATTTAGTTCTAAAAAAGTTGGAAACGGAAGGACATACTCTGCAAATTCCCGAAGTTCGTTGGATACTTCAACTTCGATGTACTCATCCGCAGCCTCTTTACTCATACTTTTGTAAAGCCTTATCGCAGCTAATGCTTTGGCCATTGCCTCCTCGCCATAGGACCACATGCAACGTGCCATTTCCTGTCGCCGTGATAGGACTGCCCATAACATTAAATCGTTGAACGGGAATTGAAAGTCGTCACCTGCCAATAAGAGGATGATTAACCCTTTATTTCCCGAAAAAGATTAGCACATTTTAAGTAGTACTCTTTTGAACAGTTAAAGCTTATTTTGATCTATCTTGATGAAATGAGCTATTTTTTCAACAATTCCGTTTCTATAATAAACAATAAGAACTGAGACCTTCTTTGCTTTCCCTGCGCATCCGTTTCCTCGTATTGCTCATGGCTTCCTGAACAAGCAGTGGTAATTTAAAGTATATTTTAGAAAATTTCCCCGTATTAGAACAGTTACAATTATAAAAGCCTTTTGAGCAAGCATCAATTCAGATAATGGTCAAATAAGCATCTATGCCCCTAAGATAGTTTCCCAGACTCAGAAAACCATTCGTCTCCATTTGCAGACTAAGATACACTGTCAAGTTATGTCTCCATGGAAGTTGCACTGATTCTCGATTCTGCAATCTCTTCGCTATTTTAAGGTTCCAAGGTGAGAATGGAAGTCTAAGTCTCATTAAACGAAAATTGATGAGATATTCATGTGAAACAAAAATGAAAAAAATAAAACATTACTTCAGCCATTTTCCTTGTTTTTGAATATGTTGCACAAAGGCTCCGGAAACTTGGAATTCTGGAGATCTTAAAAAATGTAAGTTCGGTTTTCGGTCGAAAAAAAATATTAGTTCTCATATATGACTTTGTTTTCGACAAAACTACCACTTACCAGTGCCTTCTTTCTGCATTTTTCGTATTTATTTTTGAATTTCCTTGATGTATACGAACATTTGTAAGCATTTCCCATTAATCGTTCGATAATTACTCCAATTTTTGGTAGTGTAATTCGACCATCAATAATTGACACGCTGTCGTTGATTAGAGGCAGAATTGAATCTTGTTCCTGAGCATAAATCAATGACCCTTAATATGACAAAAATCTTCTTTAATATTACTTTTAAAGTTAAATATTAGTTAACTTGTATTAAAAATAACAATCAGCTAAACAAATAAATTTAAACCATTATTTGAAGTTATATTTGCAAACTGTTCAAATTGGTATGAAAGAGAAAGAATAGAACAAGCAGAAGCTAATAACCATATTGTAAAGCTGTTCCAGTCGATTGATTGTCAGAAATTTCTTCATTGAAACTCCATTTTCTAACAGAAGTTTAACGAAATCAACTCGATCCAATGCCAACGCTTCCATCATTGCATTATATAATAAATGCGGGTTCCAGTTTTGGTTGGCCACGAAAATATCTGAGCGTGCGATATCCACCCGATTCCACACAAGGGTCAATGCAAGCTGAAAATTAGCTGTTTTAAAAGATATTTTAATTAAGTTGTTTTAACATTTTTCACTTGAAAAAATTTTTGAAATAATCATCCATTTCAGTTCATGCCTGAATGTTAAAAGTCAGTTGCAACAGCTGAGTTCTATGCATTCCAGTTATAATATAGGTTAATTGCAGTAGCCAGTGTACCTGATCAGCTGCTGACAGATTTTGTCCTTTCAATATGGCACTTAGAATAGCATGATCAACATCTTGCTTCTTGTTTCCACTCAAACGAAAGACTGTCAACTATAAAGACAGAAAAAAAATTCTGGAAGTAAATAAAATGAGCCATCAAAAAATGAATCATTTCCGATACAAATAACGTACCAAATCACGATGTTTGGCGCAACACAATATTTCTTCAAGAATTTGTTCCGCTGGTGTTGTACTGTAACGAAATACCGAAGCAATAAGAGTGAGCAATTGAGCACGAATTTCTCGCGGCAAATTACTGAAAATTTATTTGTCCTGTATTGCTAAAGATTTCGTCGAAAGAACAGTACTTCAATTTTGGTTTTTCTTTTTTTTTAAATTATCTTGAGAATACTCAGCAAGATCAAAATAAATAAAGATAGGTTTAGCGCAAGGCCAAATAGCCTTTAGAATTCATTTCCTGCAAAATCATTCTCACTGACCACAACTTATTGTTTTCTTCTACCAATCGTTTAGTTTTATTTTGTCATAAGAGAATGAATAAACATGTGCCAGATTTTCAAAAGATTATGAATGATACGTATTGATTCAATTGAACTTACCATTGGGTCATAATAAAAGTCCGAAAAATGTTACTCGCTGAGAAATGAAAAGTATATTTTGCCATGAGTCACTAATACTAAGCCAAATAACAAGTTATCGAAAACTAACCCATTCTCCTGAACATGTCGATGTGCAAATGCAATGAGGTCTGAAGCTCTTCCGCTACCGTCACAAACGATTACCGGAACGGGGGGCTGACTGAAATCTTGAAAGTTAAACGAATCATGCAACAGCCATCGAAACATTATATAAATACGCTTTTTAGAAACAGCATACTTGGCTAAATATTGAAGTATTGCCCGGATAGTGCAAGTACCACCTTCCAGCACTGCGCAAACGACAGGTACATGTCGTGTCCCCAAACCAATCGTTTGTTTCCGAGCTATGAATTCTTCAAAGCGTTTCCGTAGGATGATATCAGCGCCATATCTGTGCTCAGTATTTGTTAATGAGTGAATTTGTTATATTTCATTTGCGTTGATGCAGAAAATGCAGTAAATCGACATAAACAATAAACACCTAATAGTTCATAAACACTACCTTCCGTTTGTACCATTATCTACAAGTAGGAAATATGAATGACGATCGTTCAATGTCGCATATTTGCTTTTGGAAGCAAAAGAGTGCGGATCGTAGGATACAACGATATCTTTGCCAATTAATTTTTCATGTCGTTTCAATAAACCCCACGGAGCAATCCCTATTGTAACTACTTTTGATCGCATTCTGAAATTTTGATAACAACTCTAAAACAGAATTGACAGAAGGTCATAAAGAAATAAATTGAGAGAGGTAATTAAACGGTATCATTTGATTAATTACAGAATTCGTCTTAATTTAATTTTGCCTCTCTTCAGACAACAGAAAATTATACAAATTTAAGGCGATAAAGAAAAATACCTCGCTGAAATGCCAGCTTCATCGAGAGCAGTAGCGACATGCCGTACCACTCCGGCATCTATTCCGGCAGTTATAATCCATGCTCCTGTTGTTTGTGCTGCTTTTAGCATACCTTTGCGAAATACCTGACCAAGTTTCTCTTGCACCCTTTGAAATTAATAACTTTTACGTCCTTCGCAATAAAGATTAGGAGATTAAGAATTTTATTCAAGTAAATTCGGAAAAAAAAATCAGAATGAAAGAATACTCGAAATTAGTGATGCCACCATGAACTGTAATAACAAGACGAGGCGGCTCCAGTCCCCAAATTTTCTCCATCAGATACATTATATCAGATGGGTCTGAATCGTAGCCCAAACGAACATAATGTGCTTTATGAGCATGAGCACCACCCTAAATATATTTGAGAAATTTGGAGAAGATAACATGCTAAATAAGGATAATGAAATCATAACAATATAGAAAAAGACCTGATCAGACCAACAGTTAGGAAAAAGTGATGTCTATATTCAAGTCTGAAAGGATTTTAAAGTGCTTTTATCTATCCAAAAGAATACCGAAAATTCCAAAGTTCCAAAGGCATCCGTATGAGAGGTTTTTGTATGCTCGGCAATACTCCAACGTACTGATTGATTTGACGATCGTACCGCTACTTCATCGTCTATCATTGTTGCTCTAAATTGTGATATTACTGCCAGACTATGCGCATTTAGAGACAATCCACAACCGCATCTGAAATATCATTTTTTATTTCTAAATAATTTGTTTGATCACTAAAAAATGAAATGAATTGGCAATTTTAGAGTGCTAATAAGAGGTGTCACAAGCCTAAAATGATTAGGTTGATAATGTTATATCGTAAGAGAAGTAAGCAATTGTCGCTTACTGTTTTTCATCCTTTAAATTTTGTTGTGACGAACAGTTTGGTATTTCATTGATCCCTTTATTTCAATAGCAGTAATTTTTGTACACCTTCGTTAATTTGCATTAATCGAATATGATGATTCTACTAATTACTGTGTCTTCTGGTCTACCAAAATGTCAATATATTTTCACCTTGTGTATTAATTATGTTTCAGGAGCCCAGTTTTTCAAATTCATGCTTGTCTATCGGTCATTATTTTAATAAATGACATGTGTTAATGGGAGGAAATTTTGAGTAGTTAATAAATGAGTTAAATAACAAATCACCAATCCCTATTACTAATTAGTCCTAGAAATTATCTTAAAACTTCAACTGAGCAATCCGAATTAATGGAAGTCTTAGAAACTTTCCTCATTCTTAATCGATTGACATTGTGCCTCTTACATTCTTTTAAATTGCTATCCTTTGTAACAATAAACTGTGTTACAATTTTCATACTGTAAAAATTGGTACAGTAGTGAAATGTTTCAAACAGTTACATACTTGTTCGTCCCAAAAGTTGGAATATATTTGATGCATTCCCGCTTGAGAAAGACTTGTTCGATCCATGGTCCTTTCAATTTTTCCGTCTGAAAAAATATTTATTTGACAACTTCGTCATCAACATTTGTTTTTCATTGAGAAGTGGTGTAACTGTTATTGAGTCATTACTTTAGAAGTATAGTAATAAATTCGACATCGGCTAGTCGATCTTTTACATAAATAATAATTCAATTCTTCAGCCAAATTCAGTTGAGAGTGCGGCATCCCGAATTAGGATGAAAAGTGGTGGTTTGAACTTTTATAGCTCGATAATTTAAAATCAATCATGAAGATGCGAAGATAACTTAGAAAGCTAATCTTGACTGATCTTGTCACCTAGGATGACTTATAAAGCTTTTACTTGATCTGCTACTAACTTGTGGATTACCTTTTATATTTTGTTCTGATCACTCAAAAATCCCAAGTATTTAGAACATTTCTTCACATATCTCAATTCTTGAAATTGGCAGCAAGTTTTCCGAGAAAGTGAATTGAGGAAAAAACTTTCGAAATTATTTTAAATCTTCACTATACCAAATAAACTTACTAATGCGTGTACGAAAAGTTCAGGTCGATCGAATAGCTTGGAGGATCGCTTTTGTTTGACGTTTTCCATGGCATGATAATTGTTTGGAACATTAGCTAACGAATAAAATTGCTGTCCGTTTAAGGAATTACGGGGTGCTGCGCAGCAAAACGAATTTGTCGAACTAGTCCTGCAAATCCATCCAGAAATTTTCATTTCGAAATTTGGATTATCGTGATGAGCTAACATCATCTTAATAAGTCCTAAGTTTGACGGAAAAGAGAGTTTTCTCGTCCAATCCCAACATTCATTTGTTTCTAGACGTGAATTTATTGTATAAAGGTGAAAAGTGCCACGTATAACTAAAATAAGCCTATAGAGATAAAGTTTTAAGTAAGATGAATAGCTTGCTAATATCAGTAGTCAACGTGAAACTCACTTAATGCATGTAAATTACGCTTTGAAATTTCTAAAAGTTGCATTATTTCATTTGAATACAGTCACATAACTATTGTACATAGAAATACTTTTTGTCTAATTAGAGTGACAACAAACCTTTCAAAATCATTGCCGCTGAAGTCATCGTTTGAGCCGTCAGGTAGTAAAATGAATTCAGCGTTCGATATCGAAGCATAGCCTTGCATTTGTCTTGAAAAGTACTCCTTAAAAGCTTCTTTTCACAAAAACAAAAAAAAAAGGGAGGATGAAAGAAAAAGGGAAGAGTAAGGTATGCCTGCAAAAAGGGAAGAGTAAGGTATGCCTGCACTCTTGTTTTATCAAAGCGAGAAGAAAGGGTGGAAAATTTTCCCTTCGATAAAACATTTATAGTTGATAATAAAAACGCACTTAATTTTTCTCCTCCATACACTAATTAGTCATTATGTAAACGCTCATTTAGAGTACAATAAAGTTATCAAAAGATAGATACCACAAACATCTGATAGCAACAACATGATGCTGCCCATTCTGTTATCAACATTCTCGAGAAAAACCTGTTTCCAACATTTTCATCGATTCTACCCTATCATTGCTATCTCTTTTCCTTCTCAACACTTTATTTTACG
>NW_018108200.1:400013-409156 GCF_000183805.2 Loa loa
CTGCAATGCTGGACATTGCAGATCATTACTAAAAAAGTTTTATCTAACGTTTCTAAGATAAAAAGTTTTATCTAAAAAAGTTTTATCTAAGTTTTATCTCTCTTTTTTATCTAACGATTTTATCCAATTTCGTAAGCTGTTTTTATGAGGAGCTTTAAAAATATTTCCTTCCAGCATTGCAGATCATTACTAAAAAAGGTGACATTAATTATATCGAAGAAATTAATTATATCGAAGGAATTCTAAAACTGTACTGGAATTATGAGATGAATCGATCAGCGTGCACGTCTATTGGGAATCATTAAATTCTCGCCTGACATTCTTCTTGTTACCATGTTACTCGAAAACTTTTCATGGTGCACAATTTCAAAGCATCGTAGATCCTGACTTGACTGCTCCATCCAGTATTTTGTACTTTAGTAAAAATTCATATTCCTATCAACATTTCACAATCCTTGAAAGGTAATTCAAGGATGAGAAGTACCTAGCTATTTATCTCGTAGTCGTATAGATTATTAAGTGCAAAAGTATGAAGTACCAGTTGCAGCTCCGAAAGACAGCTATTTGAAATTTCAGTCAGAATTAAATATCTAAAGAACTACTCTAACTTCAAATAATTGAAGCTTGCATTAAAAACATGTTTTGAAAAAAAAAGCTGCTATTTGAATTGAATTTTACTTCATGAAATCTCCGTATTCATTTTATCAAAAATATCCAAGGCTGTCTTTATGATTACAATTTCCGCAAAATTTAAACAAATTTCGAACTCAGCATACTGGCGATCGAGATTTCTCGTTAACCATGCATTCATTCCTCCGTGGCTGCGATTTTCTCTATTGGTGCTATATATTCAATTATATTCATAGTATCTAAAAATATATTCAGATCAAAATTGCGAAATCCTAATATTAAAAAAACCTGCGTAAGATTTCTTATCGGATCAAGGTTACTTCGATGAAGGTAAACTTGCGAAGCACCAACCTGGTTACCATCGACAATTACATGCATTCATCAAATGCAGGTAAAAAATAGGTTCCCTCTCCCTGGATAAAATATATCGTTTAAGCTCGTACAGTTGTCAAAATATAGAGTAAAAGGATAGCCCTCTTGATCTACAAATTGTCTGCCATCTTATGGTAGCTGTCTATGCAGCCTACACAACTATTCGGTGGATGGAGTGACCTCTGCATAAATATCCACAAACCAATTTTTTGCTTACCGTCTCCAACACTACTACAAACGGCGTACTGCCAAAGTGCCCTCTGATATCACTGTTATGTTCGGAACTTCGTAGCACACAACCTAAATTGGGATGTAAAGTAACGAAGCTAACGAAATGTATGTATGATGTTTTATTCCTTATTAGCTTGCTTGCTTTTCCCGTTTAACTGTTTACTACTTCACATTTTGCCGGCTGACCGACAACAATTACTTAAATTCACCCATCTAGAACTGGATCAAGATGAACCACTCCAAATACGTTTGAAGAAAAATACAGGCATTAATTTATTCAATTTACGAAAAGGAACAAATTTCTTGCTGCTATGTAAAAGCGCATTAAGAAATGAACAGAAAGAAAGAAGCTTCAACGCTTTTCTTTCAAATGCAGACGAAAATAAGGAAGTGCATACAGATTCACATGCAAACAATGAATGCTAAGGTCAAAGTAACTTCCATAAACTTACTCTCTGCTTTAGTATTTGTAAATAAAATTGTTATCGATACTGAAATAAGATTTTAATTCCGCTTCGACATAATTAGATGTCGAAACGGAATTGAAATCTTATTGGAATTCTCTAAAACCCTGTCAATCAACTGAATACAGTTTTCCGTAACAGAAAAAGCTCAAAAATGATAAAATGAACGGAAAAATTCAAAACATAATGTGCAACAAAAGCTTGCAAGTAAATGTAGAATTAAAAATATGGATCAAAGTGGACAAGTACACCTTTAATTTGCATGTAAAAATGAGCGTTATTTCAAAGAAGCAAGGTTACGAAAAGGAATGGAGGACAGAAGCGGGTTAGAGAAGTTCTAAAAATATCGAAAATCAGAGATTTCTTAATGAATTCATATAAAGAGAATACCAAATAAAACATTCTACTCCTATTGGAAGGAAGATTAGTTTACAAAAATCTACAACAAAATAAAATTGGAGACAAAGGTATAAAATAGGAGAAAAATCAAAATGAGTTCCAAGTAAGAGTGACACTAGTTACGGACGAAATTAAGTGACCCATCCAAGATGCAAAAAAATCGAGTTTTCCATAATCGCTAAGTATGAAAATGATGGCATCGCAAATCTTACCGCAAACCTTATCGTAGATTTCTGGTACCGCTTAGTTGCCTTCATCTTATAGCTATTCTGCCCAATAAATAAACAGTGATCTCAACAGTGACTAGTCGTTTACGCATTTTGAAAAGAACAGATTCTCTAAAAATTTTCACATCCTAACATGAACTTTTGGCCTGAATTTTATTCCATCACTTCTAGTCGTCAAAAAGTTCCTTCCAATTAAAACATGTAAAAGCTGATTTTCTTCGCAATTATACCTATATTTTCCCACTTTGTGTTAGAAATCCAAACTTATAAAAATTGGAACACACGCAATAAAGCAAAGGCGGAATCAACGGGAACGAAAATTAAGCTTCAGCAGAAAAAGAAAGCTTGATTTTCGTTGCAATAATCGGAAGTCATCATTAAACCTCAAACACTTCAAAAAGTTATATATTCAAAGAAGATTCATACGCAGCGTCCTTTTTGCTGAATTATATGGTTGAATTAATGGTAAGAGAACAAAGGTATGAAATAGTTAATGAAACATTATGTCAACGCTGTTTGCCGAATGAAAATGCTCACTGAAGAGCACATTTAACAGCATGACAATCTACTTATTGTTACATTACTCTGCGTTTCTGCGGGCCGTATTGTTGGCTGTTTCATTCCTTCGTCCTTAACTGGCATCTAAAAAAAGATTTAGAGTATTATGTAGTATAACTATTATGCACTGTTCAACAAACTGTAAAATCAAAACATATTAAGTAAGGTGAAGTAAATAATAACTAGTCTGATACTCTCAAACCTTGGAAACATTATTAAAGCATTTTGCGAGAAATTTTTCCTGTCCAATGATTCTGAATGGTCCAAAGTGGACAGGAGACGCTAGATAGAAAAGTTAACTGTAGCCTTGTTTTTTTGAGCCATATCCATTAACATCAACCTACGCATAACAGTTTACCTACTGTTACATCATTCTACTGTCCTGCAGAAAGTATTATTAGTTTTCAATACTTATCGCGATGTGCAGTTCATAAAGCCATTGACAATATGGAAGCATGAAAGAATATTTACGGGAAAGAAAAAAGGCACCGTATACCTTGCTCACAGGTTTTAAATGCCGTCCGTATAATCATTAAAGTTATAATCCTCAGCTCCCCCAAACTAGAAATGCTAACCTTATCAAGAATAGCTTCGGCGAGGTCATAAAATGCTTTGTCAATTTGTATATTTGCCTTGGCAGAGGTTTCCAGAAACCTAATACCATGATCGCAAGCTATTTTTTCACCTCTTTCACGAGATACTACTCGCCGCTCTCCCATATCACATTTATTACCCAATAACATCTTTTCCACATCTTCCGACGCATGCTGAAATAAATTTCACGAAAAATTCCACACCACTTACTTCAAATTGTGACATAGTAAAAACACACTGTTTTTTCATGAATTTATAGCCGAAAGAAGAGTTCATAAATTGATCATTTTCTAGGTTGGAGGTTCAGTTACTACACTTTTATTTACATTTACAAATCTTGAAAAAATTTGTTTGTTTCGAATATTGCTCGAAACAAGTACTCCCTTTAGTACTAAGCACAAAATTTCAAAATTGGATACAGAGAGGGATACGGAGTCACTCCTAATATGAAACAATTTGTTGAGTCTGACAAGATTTGCAAACAAATCCTTCCCTCATATCCAATATGAATATCTTGCGTCTTGCAAAATTGACAAATAAATAATTAGAAAAGTTTGCCATTTAAAAAATTCGTCATTCTTGCTTCGTAGAAAAAAGAAAGAAAAAAAAACATAAATCACCTCGTCAATATTCCTTAACCATTTAGCAATATTATCGAAGCTTTTGGCGTTAGTTATATCATAAACTAACATGATACCCATCGCACCTCGGTAGTACGATGTAGTTATGGTGTGAAATCGCTCTTGTCCTGCTGTATCCCTGTAAAATAGCCATAATCAAACAGAGTTGGAAATAAACATACAGGTGCTTATTCACAAAGCTAATTTCTAACTTTAAAATGTTATGCTATACATGTGGAAGAATAAACGTCTTCTCTATCATCCCAGTGATGCTCCGGTGAGTAAATACCGATATACTTACTAAAGAATAAAGCACATAATGGTCTAGCAAACAATGGAACGTCATGTGCCAAGGGTCCGCAAGTTTGATATCGAGAAAGAAGTGAATGACCAAATCGCATCAATCGACAGAGAATTGCAAAACTCTTAGTTCACGTCAATACCAAAAACAGATATTCTGAAGGTGGTCTACTAGAGGAAGATAAGATTTACCAAATCTGCAGTTTAATCTTCTTTCCTTTCAGCTCTATTGTCTTAATTTTGAAGTCGATGCCTGAAAGTTAAAGTCATTAATATTATTTTGAGTCTTCCAGAAGTTACAATTGATCAAAAAGCTTGGAAACTTGACAAATTCGCACGTACTTTTAAGGTAGTCTGGACTGATTGGACCAGCCTAAGTGATATTGAAAACTCTAATTCCAAAGCAATAGATTATCCAATAACCATTCAAGTATTCAAGCTCACTTGAAAATTACTCCCTATAGGAACTAACGTTTCAAGAAAAAAGAACCAAACCTATAGTAGATATGAAAGTAGTATTGAAAGCGTCATCACTAAACCTATACAAAATACATGTTTTTCCAACACCACTGTCACCAATAAGCAATAATTTGAACAATAAATCATACTGCTTTTTTTGCCATTATTAATATCTGGAATTAACCAAAGTCACTGATTTTTATCTAAAAACATATTGCAAATTCTGATTCAGAAGTCAACGATTCATTTATATAGATGTCAAAACACGCAGCGAAATATTGATATTTCTGAAAAAAAAAAGGACGGAAACGAAAAAGTCAGATTAATTTCCAACCTTGCTGTAAACTTCTATAGTCATCTAGAAGTAGGTTTCTTCTCTAGCCATTGCAATATATTTTATAGTTCTACAAGGAAAGTTTGAATAATGGAATTTTTGCTTATGAACACAATATATTCACACTTCCCAGATTCATTTCACCTACAACGAAAATATAGGAAAGTCGCACAACCAATATTACATAATTTTGCTTCTCAAAATCAAACTTTTGCGGGAAAAAAAGAGTATTGCGGACAAGCGAAGATTGCTCTAAGAAAAATCGTGTGCAAACTGTAAACTGTATTGACCATAAAAGTCGCTGATATGGAAAAGAATATTAGAAAGGCAAGACAACCATACACAGTTCCATATCTCCTCGGTGACAAGGTAAATCCAGGAGAATAATTCTCGACCAGTTCCTACTGTTATGAATGGTGAAGTAGTAATATTGAAGCCCTTTATTCAGAAGGAATGACACAGCAGGAAACTGACTACTTGGTAAAAGAAAGAAATGGTACCGAGGACTAACCTCCAAACAGTTTATGTTATACCCCTTTGAATGGAACATAATTCTCATTCATTTGAAAGAGTAAACTGACTAGTAGAGGTAACTCACCACTGTGATATCTGAGATTTTGCGGTCGGCCGAAGTTTCTCCCAGCAGAATTCATAATTCTGCTAATCAATGGACTATTCCGGGAAAAAATACCTTCTCGTTCAAAAGGATGGAATATGTCACAAGTGATTTGCCATTTTCTTTACCTTTGTAAATTTAAAAGTTTGGATAGACCCCTCGAACAAGAATCGATCCACAGGTCAAAATAGCAAATGTAACATCTTTCAAATCATTACATAAGAAATCCCTGCGAGTGTTACTTTATTATTCGACCGACAAGAAAAAATACCAAAGTATACTTAACAGATGGCACTCCTCTACCAGAGCAGACCCAGCGGACTGATTCTCGTCTGAAAGACGAAACAAAGAGTCAAGCGACTAAATCAAGCAGGACTCCTCATCCACGATTCCCCATTACTATCACCTATATCCTCAAAACGGAGACAGACAGAATATGCACGTACGTGTATGTGCAGTCATATTCACCTGTTATGGTCATGCAAGCAATTAACATACACATATGCAGGTATAAATGCACCAGATAGCAGAAACATATATACGTATGTGTAACACAGCAGTAAGCACAAGAAGAAATACATTTGCGAGAGGGAGGTGGAAATCAATATGAAAGAGGTGGAGTAGCGTGGTAAGCAAAATACCGCCATTGGATGAAAAGAGCTGTGACACAAGCGAACAGACATGCAGGAGTAACGACAAAGGGAGCGATTTTCTGGGGAAATTCAGTTGATGTGGGTGTCTCGGAGAAGAGTCCTCTTTCCAGATATAACCGCATCCTAGCAGTAATGTGTAGGCTGAAAAGCCTAAATGTTGGTAGAGAAGGTCAAACATTCTGTCCACTCTATGGAACAACTCTAACAGTCACTTTATTCTATACGATGGCGCCGCCCATCACCATTAGCATCATCATCATTAGCATTATCATCATCATCATCATCAACAATCACATCGCTACTATCACCATCAATATTACCAATTACCACCACCATCGCCATCATCATCATCATCATCACCATCACCATTAACATTATCACCAGTTATGCCTTCATTATTCTGATTTGACTCGCTTTAATGCTCTTATTGCTTATGTTTCATTACATAGACTCTTGAAATTAATGGAAAGTATGTGTGCTTTTCTTGAAAGTATTCTTCACAGCTGAGATCCTTCGATGTTATGAGGGAACCGGGGTATAACATGTTGTTAGATATGTCGTAGGACAAATATTTCCGACATCGACACTGCAGACTACATAGGCTGTTGTGAGTCCATTACTGTTGAAACTATGTCGTCAAAACTATGATAATAACAAGTAGAAGATGGTAATAACCATAACTGACTTCACAGCGCATAAATAGACATCTTGAGCATATGAAAGAATGGTCGACAAATGATGATGCCAGTGAACCTGTTCAATGGTTAACTTCCGTGTCCTATCAGTATCAACGATTTCTTTTGTAGCAATCGACCCAATCACATTATTCGTGCTTTGATGAGCTAAAATCTTCCCTAGAAGAAAATCCTTTTACGACGAAAATGAAGTCTTTCGTAGGTAAATACATCACTTTCGGAGATGTTCACAATCTTTACCTTATATATTCATACTCAAGCAAAAATTGTATGAAGACGCCAAAAAATTTTTTGCGAATTAAAGCAATACCTGTTGCTTTAAAAATGGCTAATTCCCACTTGCATTATTTTCCTGGAATATTCTAAAGGAACAACGTTAAATGGCTACTCACTTAAACTAACGAAGACTAATGCACCACAATTCACTACTTTAGGGATTTGTTAAATCTGGTAAAATTGGCTTACCAAAAACTATTACCGAGGAAGAAATAAACAAAGACGATGAAATAGCTGGCAATACTTTACTTGTATCATTAACGATGCTGATTCTCAGAAAATGTCCAGCATCCATATCCGGACTTTCATTAGCCATTGCTTTTCCTAGATCTCAAGCAATGGGACAGCCAAAAAAATTGATAGGACAGAACAATTGCCACATCATTGGGAAAAGTACATTGAATATAAAATAATGGCACATACCATAGCGGACTCTTTCCCTTGCCTTTTTTTTCCTCACATTTCAAATTTGCGTAATTTTATCCTGTTCTCGGCGAAGTGTCGTCAATTTAGCAATAACTTTTGTCACACCTTCTAGTCCTTCAATTTCAATTTGAATTTTTCCTTTTTTTGGTAGAATCTCCGTTAATGAATTCCGCAAATAAGTTAGCAAGCTTATATGAAATGTTGGAAATTTCTTATAAAAGGAAAGAAGTTTTTTCGTCGGAAAAATAAATAACTCGATCCCTGATGCTTACAGTTAAAGTCCTTCAGGATTGATGAATACTTTTGGAAAGAAAAAGATAGATTTGAGTGTCAAGATCATTGATTAGAATATCATTTGGAAAATGTATGGTTGTCAGAATTCATTTCAGTTAAATAAATTTGAAATGAAATGAGAAACTGGGAAAAAGCAGTAAAAAATCAGCTCCAACTGCTCGGTTGGAAAAGTGAATGAATGAATGGATGGATAAATGCATTCTCCAATCTCTCACATAGCCTACAAAATATTTATATAGAGTTCTGCATATTATGTTATAAACGTACAAACAAGTGCTTACAAACATTTATAAGCTCATGTATACAACTTTAGGTCGGGAAAAAACGGAATAAGAAAGCCGTATTTCGGAAGGAAAATGTGTGAAGACCATCAAGTATGTTCCAGGTATTTTTCATCTTCGGGTAAGGAGCCAAGTGTAAAAGGCCTGAAATGATAAGCAATACAGGTAAGAAAGAGTGATGGGATTGAAGTGAGAAAAGGCATTTGGTTACATGGCTATTCTAGTCAACAGAAAAGAATTTTAACAGATCAGCTCATACCTACCTAAATGCCATTTCAAAATAAAATTAACGGAGGTCTGTAGGGAACACGTCACTCTTCAGAGACCTAGCCACTTTCAGAGCAGTGAAGAAGGGGGAAAGTGTAACTATGTTAAGATGAAGACAACAAAAACGAAAAAAGACTTTGAGAAAAGACAAATCATTTTAGATGTGCTGCTATCCGTGCATAGAAACATCTCACACATTCCAAATACGTACCAAAATATTCCCGTACTAGTGGTACCACGACATGAAAGTCAGTAGTATCAGTCTTCCTGGACATTTCTTACTACTCGAGTAATGTGCTGCAGTATAGGACTGAGAAAGAAGAATGTCATTTGAATGAAATAGAAGAAAAAGATCCTCTCAATCCTTTCCATGTTCACAGATGAATCTATCAGTCTACGATTCGTCTATGAAAATGAAAAAGTTTGCTTGCTTCATGAATTGAAAGG
>NW_018108200.1:409357-427577 GCF_000183805.2 Loa loa
TGTAACTATGTTAAGATGAAGACAACAAAAACGAAAAAAGACTTTGAGAAAAGACAAATCATTTTAGATGTGCTGCTATCCGTGCATAGAAACATCTCACACATTCCAAATACGTACCAAAATATTCCCGTACTAGTGGTACCACGACATGAAAGTCAGTAGTATCAGTCTTCCTGGACATTTCTTACTACTCGAGTAATGTGCTGCAGTATAGGACTGAGAAAGAAGAATGTCATTTGAATGAAATAGAAGAAAAAGATCCTCTCAATCCTTTCCATGTTCACAGATGAATCTATCAGTCTACGATTCGTCTATGAAAATGAAAAAGATAGAAGGGTTGCTTGCTTCATGAATTGAAAATGGATAAAGTGATAAGAACGAAACATTTGAACTTTTCATAGTTGAAAAAGAAAATTATGCGAACGATTGCCTACATAAGCCTCGCATTCCACATTTTTGAGAGGGATGAAAAACGGATGAAGCTATTCAGTGAGCTAGAAAATCCATGACCTTTTTTTTGAAAAAATTCTTTTTTTGAAAATCTTGAAAAGCAAATCATTGCATTATTTAAAAACTTTTGGCTTTTATAACACGATTTATCCATAATTCCATGTGGAACATCCCGAGAAATTTCGAAATTTCTTGGTTACCGAAAATTTTTGTTCCGAACTCAGTTTTCTCATTTTTTGTTATCACAAAAAAGTCCTACAAGAAAAATGAGTATTTGAAAAAAGGAATCAACTAAAACACAACGAAGGAAATCACTAATGAACAAAAATGTAGGTACTACTTTGAAAATGAAATCTAACTGCAAACATAGCTATCAGGATTGATATGCAGTGAATACAATTACTTTGTTACCTAAAAATTAACAGTATCATATAAAAGCTAAATATTTTATCACTACTTACTAGGCTTGCTGTATCGACCAATTTGTCACTCGTATATAACATCTTCTACATAATGTCCGCTCTAAAATCACAATTCCAGCAATAAATTTAACAGAATCGGCAAATACACCATAACAGTGCACGCCAGAGGTGATTGACCCATCTCTGAACATGGTTGCATTTGAGGATTACGACTGCATAAAAATGCTGCGAATTTCACTCTTGACTGGAACTTGAATCCGTAATCCTAGTCAAATAACAAATGCAGATCTCAGCACTAGGCTACCTGAATATCAAGTCTAAAGCTCCGAAATCAACTAGGAACTAAACAGAAGACTCCTTACGTTTCAGAGATGCAACACTGCATAAAGTATTAAATACATCGTCGAAAACTGCGGTATGAACAGGTTATGTGAATCTGCTGAAATATCGTCTATGTTCTTTTAATCGAACATCACAAAATTTTGTGAGCTACAACACTTTAAACCTTCTAAACCAATTTTGAACACAAATTTTCCACCCTGAACATTATGCTTTCCCATCTCTCCGAATGTAATATTATGCAGCAGGAAATATTTCCGTCTCCAACAACTCATATTTTTTTCCACGCTGTTCGCCCCAAATATTTCATAAATGTTGTTGCTAACCAATCGATAAATATCTCTATCAGTAAATCAAACCTCAATGCTTTCAACAAAATTCATCTTGGGCAATCGTTTATTGTAAGAACATGGGGCGCGATCTACAATAAGTAAGCAGTGATCGTTTGACAATGGAAAAAAAAAACGAAGATTTATATTTGAAAAAAGACCTAAAAATCGACTATAATCATTTCAAAACTGGGTCCTCACAGTGAGTACAATGTCCTTGACAATTATAATAGTTAAATTATGTATACAATTATTCAAACATATAAATAAATAAGCGGGAGCGTATACAATTCAGTAAATGCTTCAATCTGTCATTGAATCTGTCATTGTATATCAGATGATCCTGAACACATGAAAAAAAGAATTGCTTCCCTCAAGTTTAAACAAAAGTTTTCCAACAAGCTCAATTGCAAAAAAATTTCTCTAAGAAGATTAAAAGGCTTGCTGTAAATGACTTGCTAAACCTCCATCATCATGTTGTAAATACACTTAATTTCGACAAATACAAAATCATTACAAAAAGGCACATAATGTAAATGATAAAATAAGCAAAGATATGTGAAATAATTTAATTACAAGTAAAACGCGAGTAAGCACGATGCTAACCTGTCAGAGCAGTAGTTTCACGATTACACATGAAACCAAAGTGGCATCATGGGGAAAAGGGAGAAAACAGTCAACTGTTCCAGCCATTGAATTACGATGTTATTAGTACGTAATTTTAATCATAAAATTTCCACAAAACTTTACGCTCTATTTAAATGCTTGTAAGTTCTGCTCATGTTTTATGATTGTTCTAAAAATTTACAAGAAACTTTGGATTCTGTGGACTTATGCTGTGAGTTTAAATTTCAACTGTTTATTTGAACAAAAAAAAATTTTTTTTAGATTTTGCCCTTGTACTTATAGCAAACATTCTCCTTTCACAAAAAACTACCGGCACAATTTCCGCTACTAAGGCAGGAAGACCATTAAAACCAGGCCTTCAGAAAATAAAAAAATTTAACAATTACTCTAAAGGTACTAATTTTTTAAAAAACCAAGGTGATTCAAAAAAAGCGGAAATTTTGATTTTAAACGGTAGTAACGAGCATCTGTTTGATAGTTTTTTTCCTTTCAGATGTTGAGTGATCGTTACACTGCGTTTCACTGCCATTTCCGGTCTCAGTTACAACAGTATCTCTCTTGCTATCATTTTCAAGCATAGCAGTAATAGCAGCAACCTATAAATGAAAATTTTATAAACAGTTATAACCAGCCATACTGTATAAATCTTCCACTCATGAAACAATTCTGGTGATCTACAATATTATCAAGTACTCTCGAAATCATTCCTAAAATGCGAACAATCCGAATCTCACAGCACTATTTTTCAAATCAAGGACAATTCTGCTTAGCTATATTTCAAACTTATATGTCGAGATTATGAACTAGAAAATTTGAAGTGGAAATTTGTTAAAAACTGCGCCTCCTCAAAATCTTAACATCTAATCCTTGCAAATATAAAAAGCGAACCTTCTCGTTCACATTTTTATGACTTAATGGCAATATTTTAGCGGATTGACTTTTAGCTAATTCTTGAATAAGAACAGCCTGAGGCTCGATTGTTTCATAAATCGAACTGGCACAATTTTGGGGAATTTTGGAAGTGTCCGAAGTAGCTGCTCGATGTCGACAAGTTGAGGGTCGTGGTACGTTAATTTTTGAACTTGATGAACAAGGTGTTGCAATAGGTCTAGCTCTGGTTAAGACAGACTGTTTAGATCCTGTAGGTCCTAACCATAAACGTGCATGATGTGGACTCCAATCTTTACAGTCCTTAAACAAGATATATATTTGAAACGTTCCATATCTTTTTTTTAAGAAATAGAAATATCTAAAAATCAAACTCAGAAAAT
Organism: Loa loa; assembly: GCF_000183805.2. Lineage (NCBI taxonomy): Eukaryota > Metazoa > Nematoda > Chromadorea > Rhabditida > Onchocercidae > Loa > Loa loa. The sequence continues at coordinate 412,796 of NW_018108200.1, forward strand.
ATTATTTAAATTTTCCAAAAAAAAATGAAGCAATATAAATGACAACACTACAAGCTTATTAGAAACAATAATCCCAAAGCAAAGAACAAAATCGTAATTTATTATATACTTGAGATTAACAGTTAATGAAATCTTACCTCTGACGATTTTGCAGCAGCGACACAAGAATTCCGAATCCTCGAAGTGACTGTGTTCGAAATGAAAACTTCCTCTTGCGTTGATTTTGAAATAGGAGCATTATGCTTCGGTGTTTTTACTGAAAGAATTTCTGGCGATTATCAGTGGATTATCAGATGAACAGTGAAACTTGCTTTGAACTTTTAATAAGTAACTTGCGCCAAAAAGATTCGTATAGTGGGATTACTCGAGAAAAGGAAAAAAACTACTTGTAAAACTATGCGATAAAATAAAACCTATGTTTTTTTTCCCCAATATAAGCTTCATGATAAAAGTTAACATTTGAAAATGTACCACAACTTTTAGTTGGAGGGACCTGTAACAAATAAATTCTTAAAATCACTTTTAAAAACCTTAAGTGGAGGAAAAAAAACCTTAAGTGGAAAAAAACATTATAGAGAAAGAAATACCAGGGAACTTAGTCATTGATTTAAAAGAAGTTGGTGCCGATGTTAAAATCGGATTACACGGAGAGCTGTTTCGTGAGTTACAGTTGCTGAGCGGTGCTGGAAGTGTAAAAATTTCTTGTCGTGATAATCGCTTTTCCATATTTTTCTGAGCCAATCCAAAACGACTCGACGTGCTAACTTGTGCATGACTAAAAAAATGAATTTAGATGTTTAAATTTCTTAGAAGCCCAAGTAGATATTAGTTCTAGTTGCTGTATTATTAATTTGCCCACAAATCAGAAAACATCAAACTTGAACAGAAATAGAAATAGTTGAACGATTCAGAACCCTGAAGACTCTACCAGATATATATATGGAGAGACTTAGGGAGGGGATTTTATCGGTGAGCTTTAATGTAGAAGATAAACCATTACTATCATGATCAAAGTCAGCTTCCAAAAGATTGTGCCAATTGTGAAATAAGCCCATCACTAAGAAAAAACTAATTACACTAGAAGCTAATCGATCTTATTAGACCCGAAAAAAACCTCGCTTTCTGCACCGGCTTTACAACAGTTTGCCTGACGGTTCTTGACACGACGCCACAATCTATTATGAGCTGTTCCGTCTGCGATTCCTCATCAATATCTTGCGGCATACTTTTATCAACAGCCAGATCATTATCCATTAAAGGACTGTAGTTGTCTTCGCTTAGTGTGTCGCTCTCCTAAATAAATTTTTTCATTCAATGAAAGAACTGACAAACTGAAAAGGAAAAAAGAAATGTAGATTTCAATACCTCGTTAGTACCTTGGTGAACCAACAACGAAGCATCCGAAGCATCTCGAACTTTTTCTGTGGTTTTCGGACTTTCTACAAAAGAACTCCGTAGCGCTGCATCAAATAGTGCAGCAGAATTTGATCCAGTGATTTTGTTTCCGAACATTGTTTTTAGATTTACACCGTTCGGCCTCAATTCCCTCGTACGTAGAACGGAACAACTATGCATAAGACGACTGTGCGAATTTGAAAGAACCGCATGCGAAACACGTTTAGGGCCACCTGACGTGCGTGCGGTATCGCCCGTCATGGCCCTCGCTTTTTTTGGCGGCGAACCTATGCTTGACATATCATGTGTGGAGTTGGAACTCTGCGGTAGTACGCTGGCAATGCTCTGCAGCAAGAAATCGTCGTTTTCTACTGAAAAACTAGTTAATGTGAAAAATATGTATTCAATAGTACTTCAAATAAAAAAACATATAAGCAATAATTATAAAACCTCGGGGCTTACTTTTCACACTCGATGCTCTAGCTGTAGAAGCTCTTGAAAAATTACGTCCTCCACAAATTTCATGTTGTTTCAAAGGGGATGGCTTTGGTTGTGCCTGTTCGATCATATCTGCTAGGAATTCCTCGTTGATTTCCACTCTAAAATAAATACTTGAAGATCCATTCCTAGTCAGTCATTTTCTTAATAAAATTTCGAAGTTCTTCTGACAATATTTTCTGCTTTTCTTAGAACTGGAGTTTCGAAAGCCTAGTACCTCTTCGGCATCGCAGATTCGATTGACTGATTTAGAAGCTCAGAATCAGCACGACCCATGAAACTCCCATAATCATCATCTAATGAATTCCCTTGCTCCGTGATCCCTAGAAAAAAAATGCAGTGATGATCACCTAAGCTTGCGCTTAAGTATTCTACAAATATACTTGATAAAACTCATCATCACTACTTAGCAAAATCTTACTTAACAGAAAAATGGTATGGATTATACCTTTAATAAAAATAATGAGTTAAATAAATGAATTTAATATGAAATTGCACACTACCCTCGAATACTGCCCTATTTAAGAATTATTCATAGCACTCTTCTTACTGAATGATGTTCTCCATGATATGACATAAATCTATTCAATTTATGTTAGATATCGAAAATCAGTTTCAGAAGAGCTTAAAGCTACACCTCTAAGTAACTTACGCATATACAAACTTATAGGATTTACACCTTTTGTATTTCTATCGTCTTTACTGATAGGACCACTTCCTCCATTACTTGATTTTACCACCTTTAACTCAGGATCTCCAAGTAGCACTTCCTTTGATGTGCTTACTTTATCTCGTGTTTCATTTTTTTCAGTACTTGTAATTATATTAAAATCTCGTGCAGAAAGTGTTGTTAAATCAGTTAATCGTGAATACTGAGTGGGAGAATCAGGAATTTCAGTAGCGCTAACTGGAGAAAGACGATTACTGTCAGCTGCCGAATTGTTACAACTGTTCCATGTGCTTCTTTCACCCTGCAAATGAATTCCTTTTGGAAAATACTGAAATTCTGTCGAAAAGAATTGGAAGCAGCAATGTATATAAGCAATGTTACACAGTGCTCATTACTGATCTAAGCGGTTTGCAAGTATAGATGTTTACTCGTATTTGAAATCTGGGAGAGAATTAAAAAAGACAGCTTTCTATCTTCTCGATTTTTCTTTAAAATAACTTATGAGGTTCTTTTTACTACAATATCTTTCAAAGTTGCAAATGAATTTGAGATTAGCTATAAATGCTAAATGCACATATAATCTTTAACTGAATAAACTATAGTAATAGTTTTGCAAAAATATACTTCCTCAACAATTCCGTGTGCTTCCACAACTTTGAGTAATCAAAAAACCAGTAATTTCGTCTAGAATTGTAGAAATATGCACCGGAAATAATGATGAGAGCGACTGCGTGCTCGTACAACGTGTACATCGTACACTATCTTCCACTTCGAAAGATGGGTCATCAGGTCTGTTTAAGACTTTCAATCCATCATCATCACCGTTTACACCATTACTCAGATTAGGACCTTGTGAAGTTTCAATAGCAAAGCCGCTTGTTATCATTGTCGAAGTACTCATATCCTTTTGCTCTGGATGAATAGGATGTCTAAAACAAAGGTGAAACTCATTTGAGAAGTCGATCTTATTAAACTGAGCTAGATAATCTGCGACAGAAACCTGACGTGCACAGGGGAAACCACTTAAGTCATCCAAAACAATACTGATCTTTTATTTCCAATCTTTTTTTCTAATCTTTATAAAATTTTTATGACTTTATAACGGAAATGAAAATAAAAAAAACTTACGACGGGGAAAACCGTGCGGCAGGCTGCGTTTGCTTAAGATACATACTATCATCTCCAACAGACGACGCATTCGATATTTTACTTTTCTGGAAAAACTGCCGCGGAAGAGATGCAGGCTGTTCTTGGTGATGTGAACGATCACCCGGACGTGGGGCAAATCCCTGCTGCATAATGGAAGCACATGATGGGGACGAATAAGGGAAATATTCACTGTTCAATGTACTGCTCATCTTTCCCGCCAGTATACTTGCTGTGTAAGAATGAGGTGAACGATATTTTAATAGCCGTGTTGAATCTATGTAAGATGGAGCAACTGAAGCTGTACCATCATACGATGATGACATACCTGAAAAATCTTGTAAGTCAAAAAATTAGCATGATGACACGGCGTCTCAGAAAAAATACAAAGACCAGTCTAAGATTACCGTCGAAACGATAACTAAGTGGCGGTGTACCATGCGTTGAAGGGTGAGGTGACGTGGCCACATAAACCTCAGAAACATCGAACGAATTCAAATAATTCAACACGGTTTTAACAGGATTACGAATATCGTCGCGTGTAGAATTTCGAAGATGATTCAACAATAACATGGCCTTATGATTCAATCTAAAAATCAAAGTACTTTTTGAATAAATAATCGGTGCCAGCTAGTATGTTGATTGTCAGAATTATATGACATAATGAAAACGTCGTTGCAATTAAAGTAAAATTTAAACAATTTAAGGGAATCAAAATGACAGCGATGAGGTCAAAGAACAAAGATATACACAAATGAAATGCAGATATGTGAACAAAAAGAAAGGCATACAAATGTTAACACACGGTGAATAAAACTTTAAAAAGTGTTCGAAAAAAGCTTACAAAATATGAGACCGCAACTGATTTCCTTTGGCAAGCAACTGTGACAGTATCCCTAAAGCATTTCCTATCACGGTGAACGATGGACTATTCAACAAGTCGATAAGACGAAGCATCATCATATGAATGGCACTTGTGGATAAATACTGGTCTGCTCCTACAACGGCTAAGTACATTGATGCGTACTTTAAAACACCAGTCGCCGGTTCAACCAGTGCCTATAAATGGCAATATTTTTCAATATTAGTGTAGGGGGAAAAAAAAATTAAATTAGCAAGAGAATGCGTTGAAATTTATCTTATTCCCACCTAAGTTTATGCCAATTTAATTAATCTAAATTTAATGTGCTGACTCTCTTTTCAGCTGAATATGTGATACTTGGGTTGAAGTATAATTACTGCACGTGAATATTATCCACATAGGTGCATTTGTGAACAAATATTGTCAAGGACTTTCAGTTCGCACCCATAAATTAGATATGAAGTATTGAAAATAAATAAACATCGGAAAGAGGCAATCGAAGAATTTTGACATACCGTATGCTGTGCGTCATTTGTTGACAATTCAATTAGCATTTCTAAAAAGCCTGGTTCTTCGCAAAGAGCTTTTTTATTGTCTCGTGAATGTGATGCTAAATTCCACAGTGCAGAAAGTGTAGCGCATAGACATTTCGATTCGGCTGTGCGGTATGCACGTAGCGATGCTCTCACAAGAGCCGGAACTGATGGAGCTAATGTTGTACTCATTTGTGCATCTGCCATCCAAGACAAATTTCGTAATAAACCAGCATAAATCTAAACAAAAATTGGTTTCATCACAACATAAGAGAGTGATGAAAGTAAGTTCAATAATATACAAGTAAACAAATAAGCGCATGCACGCACAGCAGAAAATTTTAGAATTATGTGTAGAAATCAGAAACCTGAGCGAGACCATGGGAATCGTCTATAATTCTAATAGTATATTCTATGAGATTCGGATGCGAACACAGACGGCGTTTGCTTTGCGTATTTCCAAATGTTAAATTAGTTAATGTGCTCGCTATCAGCTTCCTAATCGTACGATTCTCCACTGGACAATCAATATCAAAAGCATCTACTTCAAATATCAACAGCTCCGCAACTGCATCCAGGACACCTATTAGAAAGAACAGTATAAATGAGAAGATATAAGAATAATAACAAAGGTACTAAGCCTTCTATAAGTATTTTATATTTCCAATTTTGAAATATGAGGCAATATTTTTGCTCAAACTTACCAACTACGGTAGCTAATTTACGATATTCTTCCTCAAATGATTCCTTCATGATAGCTGTTAATGCACCATGTATATATGTTGCATAATTTGCACTTGAAGCAGTGTTATGATCATGCAGATAGCGTCGCAGAGCAAAAACCTGCTCCCTCACACAGTTAGCTGCTGGCAATATGTTTCGAAGTCGCCGTCGCCTAGATTACAAAATGATCTTAACAACATCATTGTCAATGATATTAAATATCAATTAATTTTCTTATATTTCAGCCTAAGTATGTTACGCATACTGGTTTTAAACAATCATTGAACACGAAATTTCCGTTCAATAACTAGGAGCAGCAGCAGAAACAGTTCAGTCTAATATATCAGTGGTACTTCTTCCACCAATTATAGCTAAATTCTCACATGTCTTATTAATAAATGGAAAAAAATGAACGCAGCGGCTCACTGACATTGGTTCATACATAATTTAACAGTTCGTATATTCAGTATAAGCGATATTCAAAATTCACCTATGGTCATCGGATTCTTCACTTATCAACCATTCCAACTGTCGATGGATTTTCTTCAAACGCTCATCTTCTCCGTCCTGTGGAATATTGTTATGAAGTGAAGTCAACCTACAAATTTGAACACCAGTTAAATTATCAGCAACTAAAATCCGAATCGATATATTAACAACTGGAAGTGATTGAAAACTATAATTTGTTGAATATAAGAAGGAAGTTGTAGTAAACTTATTAGTATTTAATTAGCAAAATATGAAAAAATACTACCGTAAAGAGGACAAAAGGGAAGTGATACGTTCAGCCACGTCCGAATTCATGTTTAAACAACTCCCATAGTACGTCGCAGATGAGGAGGATGCGCTTTCACTGACTTCTCCGGAAAGCATATAACCCTGTAATATTTCTCACACAGAAAATGTCAACATCGTTCTCAGAAAAAGATGCGCTTCTAAAACATCAAATGAGTAGTGATTGAGAGTGAAAATGAGTGAACACAGGTGATGGAGAGACACGGGAACTGATACTACGTGAGAAAGAGATAATACTAAAAGTGCTTCAATTCATCAAAGACAAAAGAAAGGAAAACCGCTGCTATCGCAATCAACAGGGTTCATCTAAATGAATTCACTAAAGCGGTCGGAGAACAACTAGCCAGAGGCTGAAGGCCATGCAATATTATTTCCCTCGGTGCATTCGTGTCCTTTTGCTTCTGGTGCTGACCGTGCTTGGGTCATCCACCAAATCCTGACTTTTACTTCGAGAAATAATACATAATGAATTACGTTGACAGGGGTCCACTGATTGCATGTGCATCGGCATTCCGGAAGCAATCGGTCAACCGGTAGTACTAGTTGTCCAACATTCCATTTAGTTCATCAAAAGTTATCGGTGGTTCAGTTTTGCCCGTGGTACATTCATTCTGAACTTCCTGAAACTTCTTTGTTTATGCTTTGTGATGCAGCAACATCATGCACCCTGCTGGTCGTATTCCCGAGGGATTACGTGCATAGCATGCACTCAGTTCATTTCTTGCTCACTGTTTTTACTTCAGTCATTCCTTATCCTTTATTGTTTTTCTATTTATCAGTGTCCGTTTATTTCGTATTTATCCGCTTTCATCAGCCCGGTGCAAAGAGCCTAGTGAACAGGAAGAGTTCCAATATCCGTTCAATCAAACTGGCTGTCTGCTTTATGCAGATCAAATTTCGGTACTGCTTGGGATGTCGGGAGACGAAAGGAGGAAAAAGCGAAGAAAGGGAGTCACATCTTACGTTATGCGGTGAGGTAAGATGCCATTAGCTAGATCGCAAAGACTTAACGTTTGTAAAGAAGAGGGAAGGATCGTTTTAGTTTCTGCTACTGCCGTGACTAGTAAAATTCCCATCACCGTACTACCCACTGAGAAGGATCGAGAATGGTGAAACTTAATTGCATCGGAGAAGAGTGCGCCTGCTTTCTATATTTGCTATTGCCGTTCGAAAATCCCAAAAATTGACCTATTTTCAGCGAAATGGGTGCTGTTCTTCGTTCATAGGGTTGAAATTTCGCTGATGCGTTCGTTTGTATAGATAATAAGAGATGGGCCCGAGAGGTACCAGGTGCAAAGGGGTACGCATAAACTGGCGAAAATACGGGAGGGAAAGTGGATAGAGAGGGAAGAGAGTTTCCAAGGGTTCAATGACCGTTCTTGCGGCACCCTCCTCTTTTCTCCACGATGATGAGAACATTGTACGCAGTCATACATCCACCATGTAAATTGTTATCGCTGTTCCCAGAACTGAAAATCGGGCCACTTCGGCGGTCAAATTCACTACCATTTGATTGACCTAACCTATCCATATTGAACCTCTTATGAAACTGAAATGATGGCAGAATTGATGGTTTTAGTTTCATCGAGTTTTTATTTTAACTTCTCACTCAAGTTGTTAAAAGTCTTAACTTATTTGGTTTAAACTATATTTGTTTGAATTCGCTTCCACTTAAAGTGGATTACACGGGTAAAGTTCTCAAACTTCCGGGTCAATGATTTCGGATCGTCATCCTCTCGATGCTGTTTTCACGACCTTTCGCCTTTTCCAAATGTTTTCCGACAAACTTTTACTTTTTCACAGAGTGGTACAATTCAAAGCGATAAAAGAGATTTCAAACGCGAACTGTTTTTTGATGCATTTTTCTTGGCAGGTCTTTCGAATTCTTGAACCATTTCGATTTGGACGTCCGGACGATACAAGTTCAAAATACCGGATCTATAAGAAATGATTACAGGTTTTGATATAATAACAAGAATTAGGTGAATAATGGGACTGAATCGACAGATTGAAATTTCGTTATGTAGTGTAGGCGAATGCAAGAAGGAGTAGGACAATGGATTAGATGAGATTTGTGAGTACCTGGTTCATTACGTCTTGTGACCGTGAACTTGTACCCTCTGAGAGAAAGGGGTTGAACGGAGAGAGGGGTTTGGAAGAAGTATAAAGAGTGGTCTAAAGGCGTTTGTTCTGCGAAATTCGTGGTAAAACCGCAGGATCATTTGTGAACACAACAAATGATTGCAGAACGCGCCATCTCAAATTTTACAACATATTTCTCCTTACTACTCACTATTCTTATGAATGACTGCTGAAGTAGTGTACATGGGCTTGCTTCCTGTATCTTCCCCTTCAAAATATTAAGACATGGGACGCAGTAATCGAATATATCGGGGGTTGACCTTCAAATAAACAAAATATTCTCTCTATCTCGGTAAGAATGAGGCATGCGACGACCCCGGGGGTTACAGCTTCCCCCGCCCACCCCATTTTCTCGTCATTTTCAATTGTAAGAATTTCTTCGATAACAGCAGCAGCAAAGTTAAGAAGGAGGTGAAGGATATTTGAAGAAAATAGGGCCACCAGCCAACGACCTTTTGGTCAACAGCGCATCGAAGAGCGGGATAGGGTGGGGGTGGGGGTCTGATGATGTCTTCCTATACCCTCTTTTACAAAGCATACACACCCTTTTGAACTGAAATGAAATTTCATTTCAGTTCGTCCATGCTGCTCCAACGACGACTCCAAGTGTTCCTATCACACTTTCGCCTTCTTAGAACGTCATCAACTGCTATCACTACTATTTCCACTCCTCATACCACTAATCCATTTCATGGACCTGACCAAATATTCTGCCGGCAACGTACAAAATTGTCACCATCAACAGCAGCCAGGTCTAGACCCACAAATGCCAAACTTAACTTTAACAGATACAGGCCAGGTTTCACATAACGTAAGCGTTAGCCACTGTTCTATGCTCCCTTCTGCTTCGGCTATCGTTCCTTTGCCATCAACATCTTCTATAGTAACTTCTAAGGACTTGGTCCCGGAAGGTTCTCAGTTATCTGCCGAAAACAATTCTGCTTCTAGTCTAGTACAGTTATTGACTTTCCCGAAAACTACGATTTTACATCGACCAACTCCGATACATCCTATTGCTTCTCGTCTATTCACTTTAGTGACAAAGACTCCTGCACTGAAACTAGCCCAGAAGTACCACTGGATCTCAGTCAGTCGACATCTGCTCGACAAGAATCGCCTATTAAGTTACAGCAGCAGCAACAGTTAAAATTCCTGCCAACTTGTACAAATCCGAGTGTAAACTCCAACTGGATTGCAATTAAATTTGGTGCTGCCGTGGGACCAAATCGAATGTCGTATCCACGGGAATTCAAACTTATGGTTATTAATTATTATTACAGTAATGGACAGAACAAATATCGTACCTGCAAAGAGTTTCAAATAACAAAGTCGATGCTCAATGGATGGCTGCAAAAAATTGACAAAATCCGACAGTCTAGGCCTGGCTCACTAAAATCCGGTCGTAGCGGCCGAAAACCACAATTTCCCGATATTGAAAAACAACTGTTTCATCTCTATCATGCACATCTGGGAACTGGGAAGAAGGTTGGAAATCGATGGATTCGGGAAACAGCCAGGAATCTAGCGCAGCAGCAATGTTCAGAGCAAGAATTGGCAGGGATGTGTCAATTTAGTGAGCGATGGTTAAGTAACTTCAAGAAGCGATACAGAATCAATCTGAACCGTGACTGGTCTTCTGGTAACAGTAGTTCCGGAAGTCTGGGTTCCACAGAATCTGTTGGGTCTGGTAATAGTGCTGTAGATTCCATACAGCAATCCCCTACCAAATCCGATGAAGCGGCAGAAAATGAGAGTATAGATTCGGATGCTGATAGTGTTCTCAGCGATAGCCTGGAAACTCTTTTCGATGTGGAAGACCAAATGAGTCCTAACAATCCCCTGACCATACTTACGTCCGGAACATTCCCAGCTGCTCAGGAACATGTTCAAGAAATTTTGAATAAACCCGGCCAACTGCCAATTCAAGCATTCTATGAAAGATTTCCGTGGTTATGTCGAAAAAATCAGACGGGTGCGGAACCAGGCCGGAGAGGTCGCAAAGTTCAATTTCCAGGTGTAGAAAAAGTTTTATTTGAGAGACTGCGAGAGCAACAGTCCAAAGGGGAGCGAATTTCGAATCGTTGGCTTCAGCAGCAAGCTCGCGAGCTCGCATTGCAAATTTGCCCTGAAGTATTACAGGAAGCGACAAAATCTGCTCGCTGCTTATTTTCTGAACATTGGCTACATAATTTCAAGAAACGCTATGGAGTAACGCTGAAACAAACAAATCGAAATACTGCCAATGCTTCAAAAACCTCAGAAATTTCGTCACCCACAGCTGCATCTCAGTGCGATTGTTCGTTGACAGATGACAAAGATTCCACCTCATCGATCAATGGTATTGCACCAAAACCTGTAACAGATCTGACCACAATGCTACAGCTTCAAAATTGGTTCCTCGCAAAATATTACTCTCAGGAACAAGGAACAAACGCACAACAGGCAACACCATTACCGCAATCGGCGTACCGCAACACCACGGTACCCTTATCATCTTCGTCTGTGTGGTATCCTGCAGCGTTAACACGATGTTTACTTTGAATTCCGAATCTTAATGTTTAGTTTTATGTCAGAATTTGAAAATTTCTTTCTGCAAAGGAAAATCGACTCTTTCCTATCTCTTTTATGATTTTTACATAATATTTCCAATGTTATTATGAAAGTTTTAAGTTTCAAATTTATGGAAATATTTACTACTCTCCACGTTTCTTTTTTGAAGATCATTCACGTCTACTCACTTCTAATATTTTATAGCTGCCAACTGCTTTCAGTTCTGGTTTATTCAGTCTTGACGTTTTTGAATAGTCTGAACTATTTTCCAGCTGGACAGATCAATACTAAATATTTTTCAAACAGTTTTAAAGCAGAAATAAATTCACATTTAACATAAGATTTGGCTAATAATTAAACAAGTCTTTTTTCTTCCAAACAAAAAGTGCTGGGATCATTTGATCTTGTTTTTCGAATTTTTGTTTATTTGTTTATCCTTAATACTATTTCAGACATGTAAAGAATTTGTTTGTTTGTTGTTTTCCAAATTTCTTTCTTTGATGGTTTCACAATGATTAAACCAGGTGTTTTCCAAACTGAAAATTCCAACCTGTGATCTTTAGTGTGCATTGAAACCGTACGGTACATTCCATTTGTATATTGTATCAGTGATATTGTTTTACTTTTCCCTTTTATCCAGGTCATATGCAGGTAATTTGTTCTTGATTTCCTTAGTTTAACATTTGATCCCTTTCGATTTTTGATTTATGGCTATTTCAAATTTGATTTCGTGAAGTAAAGTCATGATTTTAAGGACTGAGATACTGTTGACCTCCTGGAAATTCAAGTATTTGAACTTAAAGAATTGAAAAGCCTGAGACCTGTCGATTTTTTTCATTTACAAAATTCAATGCAGTTTTTAAATATAAATTTCCGCCTTACACATGTTTCCGGTCATCGGTCCTTACCCCAATATATCACTTTTTTCGTTTTCTTCCATCACTGAATTGTTTTTTCCTTGAATTTCCCGTCATCTTATTTATCAACTGTGGAAATTACTTCCAAGGGAACTTTTTTTATTTTTCCAAAATTTAGCAGGAAGGGATTGTAATGAGGCCTCATTACTGAAATGAAGCGAAATAAGGCTTTGAACTCGTTTGATATTTTATAGATTAGCAGTCGTAATGGTAGGAGAATCAAATATACTCAAAATATTTAAAATACGAAAAAAAACTTTATCAGTAATGATCAACCATCAGGTTTCATGCTGGTCCTGAACATCCTAATCATGAAACATTGCATATCATAATATAAAATTTCAAAAGGAATCACAATGAATTAGGTAGATATCCAATTGTTATAAGTCTCTTTATACATTAGTCTAGCTGAAAACTTGTCCGCAACACTTTCTCTTTGCAATATTCCACAATTAAGTTTATTGTGATAGAAACATCTTTTCATGCCAATAATGTAAATAAATCTTCTAACTGAAGAATCGTTTATTGCTGTGTAGTTCGGTTATTCAAGCATTCTATTAGTGTGATATGTTCAGTTGAGCAGACTTCTGCGTAACAGACATCCTCAAAAGAAATATACTGCGGAATCATTGCTAAATCCACTAATTTACGGAAATATTGCGATGAAATTCAAACTGAAATTCGAAAATAGAACAAATAATTTATCCAAGGTCATCTTGAATAACAAATCGGGAACGGAATAAATAACCATGTGAAATATTCAGGGAAATTCTGGATGGTGTAAGGTTTGGTCTAGAATTACTTTAACAAGTTTTTTTCGGGATCATTTCATTTGCAAAATTATGCAAAGATTTGTTCAGTACTATACCATTATTCAAGCATTCCTGGAGAATTGACGAAACGATCAACTGATTGCTGACTGTTTACGATAAGTTTTGGGACTTCTCAACAGCTCTTCAAGTATAATTTTTTAACTCACGTTATATTTTTGAGAATAAAACTGTCGTAGGAAAGACGAAATCACAAATTCCCTGTAATATGAAGTTGTGATGATAAAGTATGATGAAATAATTATGTTATCCACTTTATGATCATAAAATTCTTTTGCTTTCCTTCTATAATTCTTTTCTTACTTTATCGGTAATTCTTCTTTTAAAAGAAAAAAGGGAGAAAAGGATTTGATGTCATCGTAAAGTTTGCCATTGTTATCGATGTGACAATTAGCTGATGGAAAAGTTTGGTCAGTGTTTCGTCCGATTGTTCATTCCTCACTTCATCGTTTTCTCCACTATGTGAAATAAAGTTTTCTGTTCCCCACTAAAAAATGAAGGTGAAAAAGGGGTTTGCAATAAGAGCGAACAATCAAAAAGGATAATTGGAACGAAGCGGTAAAACAAAATGAAACATTTCATCACTATCACTTCATTTAAACATATACAAATATTAAATACTGTAATTAAATAGCAGAATGGCATCACGAAACGTTATAATATGAATAAAGCGTCGCTGCAATGCATAATAATGTTGTGACAATTAATTCTTAATGAATCAACTTTGCTTACAAGGTATCAAAGTTTATTCCTTTCTTTTAAAGATGAGAATTATTCTAAATCAGTGGTAAAAAATATTTGAGGTTGAAATCTAAGTTATGTAATTCTTTACCGCATTGAAATTTAATGATTCAGCTATTTCAATTGAAAGCTCTAACAGGAACTGAGAATATATATATATATAGTTGAATAATTTAATTTCAATGCGGTAAAGTTTTATATAACTTCGATTTCAATTCCATTTATACTCAGTTCGTATTATTTTGGTTTAACAAGTAAACTTTCCGCCATTACGCTATTCAATTATTTTAACGCATATTATAACTTTTGAAATTTTCTAAACATAGCCAATAAATGCATCACCTCTCATATCCTTTTGTAGCCTAAAAATGTGACCCCATTGGTAATGAATGATTTGCAATACCGAAACGCGTAAACAATGTTTTGGCAACTGTCTACTAATTCGACAATCAGAATCTTCGTCATCTGTCTGTGTATACATTTGAGTGAAGGATAATAGTAATAGTTTCAGTGAATAAAGAGAATTGGACCCAAATTCAGGTCAATATTTATCACAAATGTTTACGAACCGTTACATTTTGATAGCTTGCCAGATTTTAAAAGAGAACATGTAAATGAATTTCATTTTACCAGTATCCTAAATTTTGCTCAGAAAAGTGATTAATTTTGATTACAACAACGAAACAAAATGACAACGAAATAGATGAACTTCAATTCAGCAATCTTACAAATAAAAAAATAAGCTAATTCTTCAGAGAAAAGATGAAGTTCCGAATTAAATAATGACAATATAACAAGCTTTCAATATCAATAATAAGACGAAGAAATTCTCATATCAGTGATATAACCAACTTCTTTACTTAATGCCGTGATTACTGCCGGTGGCCGCGATGTAGCGATTAAACTTAATGCATGACGTGCTGTGTGACAAACATCCACTGATGGAGTTAGAATAGCTGCTGCAGTACCTCTGCAAATTT